>NC_068384.1:2081871-2324371 GCF_023724105.1 Carassius gibelio | reverse complement strand
GCAAAGGAATTAACACTTTGATTTTAGTAATCATAGATTTCACACAATTAACCAGTTGGAGTTAACCAAGCAATACAGTGATCAAAACACCTTTACATGCCATCTGAGAAGAGAGCACTAGCCCTATAACCATCTGTTACAGCAGATGTGAGGTATGGTGAGAGCCCAGACGTCCCAGTCTGATCCTCTCGCTTTCCTTATCACAAAAAGGATTACATCAGTCACTACTTCTATTAATAACAATATGTGACCCTGGACCATAAAACCAGTCTTAAGTCACTGGGCTATGTTTGAAGCAATAGCCAAAAAAATATTGGTAAAAATTATACATTTTTATTTTACGCCAAAAATCATTAGGATATTAAGTAAAGATCATGTTCCATTAAGATATTTTGTACATTTCTTACCGTAAATATATACCGTATATATCAAAACGTAATCTTTAAGTTATATGTATTGCTAAGAACTTCATTTGGACAACTTTAAAGGTGATTTTCTCAATATTTTTTTTTTTTTTTTTTGCACCCTCAGATTCCAGATATTCAAATAGTTTTATCTCAGCCTAATATTGCCCGATCCTAACAACCATATGTCAGTGGAAAGCTTATTTATTCAGCTTTCAGATGATGTATAAATCTCAATTTCGAAAAATTGACCCTTATGACTGGTTTTGTGGTCCAGGGTCACATATGTTCAACACTGCATTTCCCATTCAACACCCTTTAAATGAAGCCCTCAAAGGATCACATAGTGATAATAACATATACAATGGTGTTTACATTATTATATTAATTATTCTTACGTATTGTTTTAACAAACCCTTTTTTTCTAATTCAAGTTGTCTGGGAAAGAGTGGTTTGTCTGCCGTGATAAACAACTAATGGTGACCTAGTGTTGATGCAGTATCATTCAAAAAGATGATCAATTACTAATATCACATGTAGAATTGTCATGATTCATTAATTCCAAAAGCAATTATACTACAGCGCTTTGTAGTATTATATGAAACGGTCACAAATCCCCCTGAGGGTACAATGACAATGTCCCTCTAAGTTTTAAAGCTTAGTTTACTTTGATGGCTGTCCATGCTCGTCCTGTTATGATGAACATGCTGTATGTTATGAAGTTTTAGGAGCAGTTATTATTGTTATTCTGGCCTCATGACTTGGAAAGTGATGCCAAGGTGAGGACATGCCCTAAATGGATGCATGTTATGTCGGAGGTGGAGCTCTGCACACAGACAAGAGATGCAAGTGTATTTTTACAGCCAATCAAATGACCCTGAGGCTGACACTCTCATTTATACATGTACTCCTCAATAGCTAATCCCTCCAAGTCCAATTCTGTGTCTATTTTTATACATATTGTAGCCAGAAAAAGGTGACTACTAATAAACTAATAGGATTGGGTGTGAAATGTACATTTTATAACAAAGTCCGTATAAGCCAAATAGAGGGAGGAGAGTTTGCACTATAAAGGTAGACAAGACAAACTGGGAAACACATTATAGGAAACGAACAACACCAGCTACAGAACAGTGCTCACGTGCAACAGTCAAGAACAAAGCAGAGGACACCTTCCTAAGACCAGGTATGATCTGGACTATATCACACTTTTAAAAAAAAATGCATACACTTTGAGGTGCAAGGGAAAGAGTTCAGGACAGCTGCTAATTTGGATTATCTTTGTATGAGATTCAGTGTGGAGATTAGCATTTTTGTCCGCTATAAGAAGATTGAAATTTGGCATGGTATTTGTACACTCTCAGCAAAAATGTACAAAAGCTGTCACTAGGATGGTACCCTTTTAAAAAAGGTACACACGTGCCTTATTAACACCCAAAGGGTAAATTTTGGTACATTTGCAGAGTAAATGCATTTATTAGTATATTAATGTTACATTTTAGTACTAGGTACTGCCCCAGTGACGGCTTTTTACTACCTTTTTTTCCCTCAGAGTGTACTTAAATACAAAGATAACAAGATGCTATCACGTAGACAAGAGATCAAGGAGCATCAGTTGTTTGCATATTCAAGAATATCCATAGTCAATCATGAGAACAATAGTCATCTAAATATGATATTTGATGCTTAGACTTTGCATCTTGATTGCACTTGAGAAAAGATTGTGATCGTTGTGTTTTGTTATAATTTCTATAGCACAACAAAAAGTTTAATATTCATTTAATTGTATTACTTTTGAATCACAAACACAAGCAAATCAATGGAAATATAGTGTGATTTAAAAAAAAGAGCATGATGGATACATTTTGCAGGCCATATAAGTGTCTCATATTTCATGTGATTTATTTATACTCATTTACAAATTAACAGTAATTAATTCATGTTGTTTTGAAATATTTATTTTTAAATATTTACAAAGGCCATGCAGTCCCACATTTCAAAGCAATATACTTTGGCTTCTGTTAAAATATTTTATGCACATATTTATAATATATTTACAAAATTAAAAAAATGGCTTTTGCTAGCAAAGTACCACTCATTTTGCACCCATTTTAATAAGTGAAAAAGTTGACTAAACATTTTTCAAACACAGTGCAAAGTACATTGCAGTTTTTTTTAATATCATTGATGTTTTGGCTCCTTAAGAGTTTGAAACAGTTAGCCTAAATCACAGAGACACGTTAGAAACAGATAAGAGCTAATCCTGAGTGCGGCTTCGGTGGAGGATTATGAAGCAGTCTATCGTTATGCTAATCTCCTCTTCCCTGATTAGCCCTAGTGGATTGAAACTTCAGCAGGACAACATACAAACATGAATGGTTTTTCGACTGCCCTCTACTGGCACATTTTACACTCCAACCTTCTCACTTCTCATTTCAGAAAGCCCCAGCTGACTTTCCATGACCATGACAAAGTAAGTTTTTGCATATTCATTTATTCCAAGAATTAATAAATACTTCAAATATTACATATTACAATATTCAAATAATATTAAGACATTTTAAACATCATAATCAACATTAAAAAGGCATTTAAACCCATAATTTCTCTGTATCCTAAAGACTATTTGATATTGTATTCATATTTGACACCTCTCTAGATTAAGCAGCCTTCATGTAATGCTCCTACACCCTGTTCATTAGTAGTATTAAATCTGTAGAAGTCTTTCAGGTCTTCAATCCTAGTGGATTACCAGATTATAAGAAATCCCTTGGATTGACAGGATTACCACAAGAGTTTAAAAGTTACAGTGCAAAGCTTAGCATATGCAGACACTAATCTCCTCACGGAGACTAACATATTAAAAGCATGCCAAAATGATTATAATATCAAGCCTTTGTGTTTCTACAGAGTTTACAAGAAGACTAGTGGCAATGGTTCGGTAAGGCTCTTTTTATACTGCTTATACTTCCCATTACTTGTCATCTGCTCCACGTGCACATGCTCTCAATCAGGATTGTCAGATCTGAGCAATAAAACCAACCCAGTGGCCCTAGCCCAAACATCAAAACTCAAAACATGCCAAACAATTTACAGTCTCTGTTCTGCATTACACACAATTTCAAATCACTATATAGGCTAGCTGGAATCATAAAAACAGTCTATTCATAAAGGACCTCACAGTAGTTCAGTGGCTCCCATCCCTCACAAAACGCATCATCTAGTACAGTTTTATTATTAGTAGATCGTAAAATAAGTAAATTATATCAATTTAGGCATTTCAGTCAAATATAATTCATGCAATATGTCCAACTGGGAAACAACAACCCCAGCAACAGTTGAAAAATACCCCCGTTCCTCAGGAAAACCTTAGACTTGGCAACCCTGCTCTCAACATATTTATAAGACACAAGCACACATGATAATGATCTCAGTAATTATTTATTACAGTTATGCCTTTATTTGGGGAGAAGAGACTTTGTGGACCATGTGGAACGTATTGATCCAGTTGGTACGTTCTAGGCTACTTTACGTTGAAAAAAAGTATTATTCCCTAACAATGTGGAAAGTTTTTACTTTTTTATTAAATGTATATATTCATATCTATGCACACTTCACTTTTCGTGTTCAAAAGACTTGTAATTTCTCTCTCAGATGGGGTGCTCAAGATTGATCCTTCAGCTCTTAATGGAAGGAAAGGTATGATTTAATGTAATACGTAATAATTGTGAAAATGTGTCACTAATTTAAATCATTTAGACACTTCATCTAATGTACTGAATTTTTTAGTGTGGGTACAGCTTGCATGTGCATTCCGCTATGGCAGAGAGGATCTGGATGTGATTGGCGTTTCCTTCAGAAAAGACATCTGGATAAAGCGCATTCAGATGTATCCCTTCGAGGGAACCAAGCCCCCAAACACACCAATGCAGGATGCGCTATTGAAGAAAGCTGGAGACCAAGGACACCCATTCACTTTTGATGTAAATTCACAGTTATGCATTATACATTGAGAAAACAATCAAGGACATCCTTAATTTGTGTCTCTGCTGTCCTGTCTCAGATTCCAGTACATCTCCCATGCTCAGTGTCCCTTCAGCCAGCACCAGAGGATGCCGGGAAGGTACTTTAGCAGAAATACATGCACATACACAAATACACTTACAAACAGAAAACTGTTTCTCTAATATGTAACATGTTTACTCTTACAGCCTTGCGGGGTAGACTATGAAGTCAAAGCCTATATTGGAAATGAAGAAGACGAGACAGATGAAAAAGTTGACAAGAAGTATGTAATGCTACAACATAAAGACACTCTCATACGCAATTAATACATTTTTTATTCTGATTACAATATCTCTTTCACTACTAGGGACACTTGCCGTTTGATTATACGTAAAATCCAGTATGCACCAAATGAGCTAGCAGCCGGACCAAAAACCGATCTCAACAAACAGTTTATCACTGCAGACAAACCAATTCACATGGAGGCCTCCATTGAGAAAGAGGTACAGGGTTTTAAATGCCAGTGGTAGATCATTATATAAAAAATTGGGATGTTTTCATGGATGTTTTTGCAGTTCTATATCTCTGCATTCACTGTTCACTGCTAATTTCTCACCCTTCAGCTCTACTATCACGGAGATCCCATTCCTATCAAAGTGAAAGTAAATAATGAGACCAGTAAAGTAGTGAAGAAAATCAAAATCAGTAGTAAGTATTTTTATTATTTATTTTAATGAACAAAACAGCCAGTATTCATCTACTTACGCTATGTAAAAGTGATATATATGATTTTTTTTTATTATATAAACTGTAGAAACCCTTATAGAATGTGTAATGGTTTTAAGGGTTACAATGGAAATTGTATTGGATTAAATGGAAATTAATTAATCTCTATTGGTAATTTGTTGCCTTCTATTGATGGCATGTTAAGACTATTAACTCCTAATAGAATAAGACCCAAAACACACTGTAAGGTCAATGTAATAAAACCAGCCCAAAGGTCAATTTCACAGGAAAAACACAAACTTGGCAACTCTGCTGCTGCACACCAATTGGTAATGATTTTAACGGCTTACAGTTTATAGATTGTAATGTTGAAATCATTTGAAGTTGTATTATGGTTTCTATTGCTCTGTAAAAGCAAGATGGAGTGGCCCATCCTTATAAATGTCACATTTCTGTATTAGTGTAGCCTAATACTGGCCTTGTGACTTGACATTATTTAGCAAAGACAAATGTATCTCAGTATCGTTATACATTTGGTTTTCTTGATATGTTGGATAAGGGGGATGTGGATGGACAATGTGGTCGAAGTGCGTGTTTGTTTTGGTCTGAGATGCAGTGGTCCAGTGCGACATCTAGTGGTTAAAATGCGTATATAGAACCTTTAAGAATGATTCATTACTGCTTTTACGTAGAAGTGTGTTTTTCCCACAATGATCCTAAATAAACTTTAGCTCATTGTATATTTCAGTTCACCAAATTACCGATGTACTGCTGTACTCATCAGACAAATACAACAAATGTGTCCTGAATGAAGAATTTGGGTGAGTGCAAAGAACTTCACATCAAACATTTTAAGATTACAATTGATTATTTAATAATAATTGATTACAAATATTTTTTGTAACAGGGACCAAATTAATGCTAACTCCACCTTTGAGAAGGAATATAAAGTTACCCCTCTGCTTGCCAATAACAAAGAGAAACGTGGTCTTGCATTGGATGGCAAACTGAAAGATGAAGACACCAACCTGGCTTCTTCAACAATGTCAGTTTATCTTTATTACAACATGAATATATCCTTAAATAGGTAGTTGGCAAATGTAAACGTCATCTTCAGGTGCATCTAAATGACATGTATTGTTATTCAGTAAAAAAATCTGGATCTCTCTGTCTCTCTGCAGTCTGCTACCCAACATGGATAAACAAATGCAAGGCCTTGTTGTTTCCTACAAAATTAAGGTTACCCTCATGATGGGAGGTGGTCTCTTGGGAAGCCTAACATTAAGGTTTGCATCTTTAAATATCATCCCAATGTCTCAATGTCAAGAGTCATAGAAGAGAGCATTTTACCTCCTTCTTTCTCTGATGACTTTTCCTCTACTATTAAAGAGGACATTTCCCTTGATAATGCCCGAACACAAATACTTAACAAAGAACAGTCTGCTTAGTTACCTTGTCATTAAACAACAATGAAAATAAATCCAGCTGTACATGCTGTGATGTGATTTACCACTGTGAGCAGTGAAAGTAGTCAAGACATGTTTATCTTCTGTACACAGTGATATTACCGCTGAACTCCCTCTGGTTCTGATGGCACCTAAACCATCAGGTGAGGTTTCTGTTCTGTATTTGTGATCATAACTTTTTTTAAATTTCAAATAATAAACATTATACCCTGTTTATAAAGTGGCACTGAAACATTCTAAAAAGCGTCATTTTCTTGTCTTCTGACTTTATCCTTGTGCGTTTGCAAATTGAGCAGAAGTGTAAGTATCCATGTAAACTTGTTTCCCATGTTGAGACAGAAATAATATTTGAAACTTCCTTTTTTTCCTTTTGAATCTTAGACTTTGAGGCTTAACCATTTTTTTCCCTCATATCATCCAGGACTGATATCAACCTTGAATAAAATATAGCCAGTGACGGAGAGCAGCAAATAAGAAGGAGAGACACTCAGGAATAGATGCAGATTCCAAACAACCTCATTTCATGAGCCATAGACTATAGACACTAGTTGCAAATACTTGTAAAAGGAATTAGCTGTATAATGTTACACATGGGCTAAAAGCCTTGTACACTAAGATGAACTCACTGATGCTGAAATCAAGCTTGGTCTGATGCTGATAATGTAATGTTTATTTATTCTGCCTTTATCATGGGATCTCAGATTAATAATGTTCTGGTTTCTTCTTGTGTGTGATTGTAAAATAAAGGAGTAATGAACTTAAAATGTATTAAAATTATACAAAATAATATATACATATATATGTTTTTTTTCTTTTTCTGTCTGTGGTGATGGTGGAGATTAATAAACATTGGACTGTTATTTGGACCACTACCAAAAATCTTTCCTCGTCCTTCAACATGACTTTATATTTATGCAAGGGAGCAGAGAAGCAGTTGATTCGATATTATTACTATTTATCATCCTTAAACTATTACTACACTATAATAGTAAATTATACATATTGTTATAACACATATGGCCTATATTAACTTCTGACTTCAGATCAAATCTTATGTATTGTTAAATGGGTGTTATGAATATTAATAATCTCTTAACAGATTAAAACCGTGAGTGTCGCTGGTGAAAACGATTGAGTCGCCGATTCTAAAAGAATGAATGAATGAATGAATGAATGAATGACTCTTTTCCTGGTTGCAGCAGTGGATTAGCTTTAGCAGTGTCAATTTGCTGCATATTCGCTTGTGCGTCTGAATTCACACTCAAGGTCACCTAATCAGAGCTGCTGTATGACAAAGGTAAGCTTCACTTAGTGTTCTGCTATGCATTCGTGTACATAGTTCACCTTTAAAGCGCATAAGGATGACAAAGCGCGATAAATAATATTTTGAAAAAATGAAGATTCAACTGCGTCACTTTCAATTTAATCCCATTGAAACTATTGGTTATTTTAAGCATAAGGGAAAAAATAACAATCGTGCTCCGAAGTGCATGTTTGACGAGGGCTGTACTTTAAAGAGTTGCGGTTGTGCTATTGAATATCGCTTAAATTGCTGTAAATCTTTAGGACAGACTGTGTTGCTCGGTCTGTAGTAAATATGCTGGGCAAATAAAAATCAGAAAATATTTTGTTAAGTTTGTTACGCAAAGCACCCCATAGCACTCAAAATCTGACTCAGTATACTAAAATATAAATTGCGTGATTGTTATATAAGCATTAGCTCGTTTACATATTCTGTTCTGCATCGGATGTATTATCATTTTATTGAGCCGTGTGAACTTCCCAGCATACACTGCGCGCATTACGTTGTTTCCGGTTAGCTACTGGCTACCGTCAGACACCGGGATGATCAAACCTCATTCAACGGGCCCGCGTGTTTTAAGCAAACCCGCTGGTCTTCGTTATTGGAACTGTAATATTGATGATTACCGTCAACAGTACGAGAGTGACAAGCAGTGGTCCGCTAGACGGCAGTTCATTGTGAAACACATTGAAGAGTACGAGGGGAATGCTCTTGATAAGCTACTGGCGCTGTCGATGGTGTGGGTTAACCATGTTTTCCTGGGATGCAGGTGGGAATTTGATTTAATAGGACGTGAGAAATTGACTGTTTAACTATTTTTGGCGGGAGTTTGAGTGAATAATTATATCACAAATGTCATGGCCAAGTTTATTTCGTGTTATGTTTATACAGACCATCTTAAATGCAAAGATATGCAGTAGTAATGCCGATCAAAGCATGTAGTAAACATCACAAATGTTCTTTTTTGGGGGGCAGGTATGGCTCCCAGTTGATGCACAAGGTGCTTGAGATGGCAGAAGGGATTGATGTTGGGAAAATGCCCTCATATGAACTAGTTCCAAACCTTGAGGCAAAAAAGAGGCTAAATTCATCTGATGGAAGTAAGTCTGTCGATACTTGGAATCAATCTTATCTGTCATCTTATTTTGCATCGAATATATAAAATAAAAATATTTCATTCAGCACTTAAACAAAATAACATTGAGTAATCATTTGCATGTACATGCTTTATTTCATGTCTCAGGTGAAGAGCCCATGAGGAAGATGCCTTTGTCAAAATTCACATCCAGACCGCGATTTGAACCAGTACACTTTGTAAGCAGCGGAAGCAGTGGCAGTCGAATTGGAGAAACTGACGAAAAAGAAAACGAGAAGGAGCGCAGGAGGAGTGAGATAAATGACGTGAGGCAAAGGGAACCAGATCATCAGCCGAATAATGGTATACATGGCAACGGCTCCTCTTCCTCCTCAGGCTGCCTTGAGATGGAGAGGTACCGTTATGATTCTTGGCCTGAGCACAGAAGTAAGGATGTGGCCTCTTGCAGCACAAGTGGGTTTGGCTATGGCAGCAGAGGGTCCACCCCGAACTTCATGGACAAAGTGCAACAGGAGTACACTGCTAGATATGAGGCACATACTGCCAGACATTCAAACTCATTCTCACAGGCAGGCCGAGCTGATGAATATGGAAGTGCTGGACGGTCTGGAACCTGGGATAGCAAATGGCGTGGTCTGGGATTTGGACATCAGGATAGGCCAACGTCCAGCAAGGCTTTCAACAGGGTATACAATGGCCCAAGCAGAGGCAGCTCTGGCCTTCTCCCAACACCCTCACTGCCGTCTTCTATGCTCTCATCAACAATTGACGAAAAACTGAGGCTGATTACCAGAGTATCATCGACCGTTGCCATTACCTTGAGAGATCCTGCGTTCATGAGTGGACCCGACATGCCAAACTACAATTTCATACTCAGCCGCAGCATTCAGGCTTGCAAGACGAACCCAGAGTACATCTATGTAAATTTAAGAGATATTCCACCGGCTGACCTTCCTAAAAACAGAAAAGTACCATCTGAAGGGTATGCATGTGAACTGAGGTGTCAGTCTGTGTACCTTGCCACAGGGTACTCTGGTAGCAAAAACGGTGCCAGAGACCGAGCATCAGAACAGGCCGTCAAGCTGTTCATGAGGCCGGTGGAAATTCGGGTCCTGCAACGGCTGTACAAGCGTACTTACGTTAATGACATGGTGGTGTGCCAGGTTAACACTCCAAACCCAATCCTTCCCCCACCTCTTCGCAACCCCGAGGTCAAGCCACTCCCTAGTACCAAGGGCCAGCATGAGCCTGATCGAAGCAAACACTGGACAGAGTTTGTAATCATGGAAAACGCATATGATGCAATCTGTATACTCAACAACTCGGCTGCGTTCAACCGCATGAAAATTGATTACACTTTTGACCCGGTTCCCAACAGCAATTTCTGGCTCTGTAGTGTGTACTTACAGGATGAGCTGGTGGCACAAGCCAGAGGAACCAAGAAGAGCTCAAAACATGCAGCGGCAGAGGCGGCGGTAAGGAAGTTGCGAATGAACCAGGCTGCTCGTCAACAAGAGCAGCAACAGCAGCAGAGTTTTTCTGGAGGCAACCACACTTCAGACCAGCCTGGTAGTCACTACACCCAGCAATGCAGCAAGAAAGCACAGCTAGGTGAATTGGTCATCCTTGAAAACTCTGATAACGCTATTTGCATAATAAATGACACTGCTCAATTTAATAAAGTGCTTGCTGACTACAAGTTTACGGTTCTGCCGGACCATCGCTGGAGGTGTGAAGTTTACCTCGATGGTCAGTATGTAGCTGCGGGCATAGGACCCAAAAAGACAGTGAAGCACATTGCAGCAGAGGAAGCAATCGCCACACTTCGGCGCACACAAGCTGTGGTGAAGTCCAACCTCAGGAAAGAGGGCCACGTGGATGCAATTTCCCGAAATCAAATCATGGCTCATTCTGGTGAGGAATCCACGCGGCAGGAGATCAAGGAGGATAACATTGGTAACCAGCTACTCCGGAAGATGGGCTGGACGGGTGGTGGTTTGGGTAGAGAAGGAGAGGGTATTGCTGAACCCATCAAGGTCAAAGAGCAGTTTACCAGGGAAGGACTTGGTATGGACATGGACAGGCACAGTAATCAGCTGACTAAGCGTGATATTGAGGAAATAATTCGGAATTATGCGAGTTCAGACCGTCAAGATGACCTGCGCTTCTCCACAGAGCTTAACAATGAAGAGCGCAGGCAGATACACCAAGTATCCCAAAGATATGGGCTGCGCAGCAAATCGTATGGACAGAGCAGACAGCGCTTCCTCGTGGTTAGCCGCAGAGTTCAAAAGGAACAGCTAATTGGTCAGCTGTTGCAGGAGGGGCAGGTGGGACGATATGAACTGGTGAAACCTCAGGCTTCACAATGACTGGGTTCAACAGGCTGCTGAGAAACCAACAGATGACCATTAATAAAAGCAAAGTTGTGTTACTTGTCACTTTTCCTGTTCATTTGTTTCTGAAGAGTGTAAAATATATATTTTTTAAAGTCTAGAAAACCGGTCAGTTCTCAGTGACTACTGTGTGTACCCTCTGCCTCTCTTTGCCATATATTTCTGTACACTGTCCAGATTTGTCATAGGTTAGCTCAAGACCATATGATAAAAACCTATGTTACAAACTTAACTTTTGTCATATCATATATCCTGTGAATTATATTTATTGATATGGATGTTAGTAGTGGGGCCTTTTGGCAGCATGTGCTCCTCTCAGAAATTACATTCCATTTTATGTATTCACAATGAAATCATCCACTCAATCTTTCATCTGTTGTAAGATAAAACACTTGAAATATAAAAATATCCTTTAAGTAATTACAGAACAATATATATATATATATATATATATATATATATATATATATTTTTTTTTGTAATTTCTTTGGCTGTTGATTGTAGAATTAAATATCACTCTCAACTTTAAATCTTTCAACTCCCTGTCTAGCAAATGTCTGAGCAGCAATCCCTGTGAAGTTTGCTATTGCGAATACTGTCAACCAGTCTGCTTGTACTGACATTAAATTTAGTCTGGTCATTGTTCATTTTGTAGTCCATTTAATGACATTTAGATGCTTATCTCTGTTCAAGAGCACACACACCATAGAGTTACTTATACTGTTTATTTACAAGAATTGGGAAAATGTACAGTTTCTTACATGGGTTACTAGTGCAAATCCAACACTCTTGGTAAATTAGAAAAATTAAGATTAGCTTAAATGGATAATGCATGACAGCATCACATCCATATGTTTGGAGAAGCAATTTAATATAAAAATAAACGGCACTTTAATGGAACTTAAGAAAACAAGCAAAATAACCATGCATCTGTGGTACAAAAGACACAAAATAATGAATATGGTGGGGAAAAAAGCAACATACTCAACTATGCCAATTTGTCATATTCTGAATCCCAGGCTTTAGGCATGGGGCTTTGTGGGACAGACAGATCACGGTGTACTTTCAAACAATTACTGCTGACCAACTAGCACAGTGTCAACACATGAGCAGTATGAACTGCTCAATTAAAAGAACAAACCACTTGCACTTGATAAAAAAGGGCCAATTCCAACATTTGGTACATCATTTTTTTTCTAACCGGTTTTAAAAGGTCAGGTTTTCCAAATGCAGTTATAAAGGCATGTTTTTGAAACATCTAAGCTTTCCATACAACACAATATATCATCCATCTTTAATGTTCTTGCAGTTTAATTTGAAACTCTGAAAGACACATTAAGCAACATTCGGTATGACACTTTTGCAGAGACGCAAAGAAAATCACTCTGGATTCATACTGAAAACAGCAAACAACATGTTAATACCCAAAATGAAATCAGCCCACACAGTTGGAGCAACTTATAAAACCAAAGAAATAAGATGACAAAAATAAGGGCAGGCCAAACAAAAGCAAGTAACCCTAGCAACAATATTTTGTTTAACTAAGGTTCATCCTCATCTTGGATAAGGTTCTGCATGAAGAGGGAGACCACAACACAACATCACTCTAATCCTTCAACAGCTACAGAACAGACAATTCTACAGAGTACGTGGAGATTCAAAACATGATGTGTTTTATTTTATTCTTTGCAAGGTGGTTTCCTCTTGTTGGCAAGGCGGACTATTGTTCATATGTGAACTGTAAGGACGTCAACAGTCACGCCAGCTCTGTTCCACAATGGCCGACACACGCTTCTCATACTCTCTCTTGTTTTCCTGGTACAGCTGAGCTGCCTGGCTGTTGGCAGGGCTGTTTGGGTTCGGCTCATCCAGTAAAGACTGCGACAATGAAAGGCATGTTAACAACCTGAATAATGTCTTCACATTTTTACAGTACAATCAAAAAGGGAAAAAATCATGCAAATTAAAACATTTAGTTTTAGGGTCCAACACATTTTCCAGTTTCAAAATTCCATACTTTTCCATACTCTAAAAAGGCTTTTCTGTAGATTTTCAGAAAGGGTGTAATGATTAAACATCAAATTCACAATATGAATTTACAATTTAATACTCTAACCAGTGATGTCAGTACTGAAATTTCAGTCCATACCAATAAAATTTCACTTGATTTCAGTACAAAAGCAAAAAATATTTGTAGCATGTAGCCTTCAAATATTTTTTTTTATTAAGTAAACATTGCTTTACAAAGGTCAAGTGAAAAGTCTTGAATAAAATTAAGAATAAAGAAATGTATTGTATAGAACAAGTGGCAAGTGTATTAGTTATCTATTTTGACCTCAGAAAGTGCTTTCATTTCAAAATGATCCATCAGGAATGGAGTGAAACTAAAAATATGCCTAGCACGGGGCAATGGAACCTGTGTTGGAACCCTGTAGTTTGTGCAAAAAGCAGAAATAAGTGCAGACATATACCTGTATTGAGGTTAAAATTGAGGAAACATCATATGTTGGACTCCAGCGATTCTGAAGAATATCCAAACATATACTACCATCTGCATAAACTGAACACAAAGAAATACACTTATATTTCATGGTCCACTGACACATAATTTTTAATATGATAAATGTACACACTCGTGTGAATCTAATAAGCAAAGATTTTATAAATTCAATAATAAGATAAATTTAAAACTTACCATTAGGGTGAAACATTTTGGAGACAAACCGAACTGTAGGAGGTTTGTTTGGATATTCTTCTGTAAATTCTATTGTTAGTTTGAAAGTTCCTATGACAAGCCGAAAAAGGAAATATGAAGCAAAACCATTTTCCACATGTAAACAAAAAGAACCATACCATGCAAAATACCAGTACACAATTATACAGTGGCATATCTTGTCATCATCTGGAACCCAAAGCTCAATCCTTATTCAGCACTCAGTGTGAATTACATTAAGATTTACATTATGACATATTAATCTGATCAAAACAGTGAAGACATTTAAAATGTTACACACTTTGATTAAAAATTACATTTAAAAGTACTATAATTTTATGAAATATTTTTTAAAATACAGCGTAGTACAAAAGTTTGGGGCCAGTAAGTTTTTATTTAAAAGAAACTGCTACTTTTATTCAGCAAGATCACATTAAACAGACCATTTTTGTCACACTGTAAAGACCTAATAATGTAAGACATATATATATATATATATATATATATATATATATATATATATATATATATATATATTAACAAAAACCTTTAAAAGCTATTTGTCCAATTATCACATTAAAACTGAAAAAAATAAAAATAAAAAAAATAAATAAACATATAACAGCTTGTGTTTTGTTGACTTACCATCTTCAAAGGGTGTTCCTTCAGGGCTGTAGGCAGAAGAAATGGGTCAACATGTCAGGTTACACAAAACACTTGGCGTGACAGCAAGAAACAAAGCCAAAAGCACTGGCCAATGTGCAACAGACCGGTGCATTACTATAATCCAAAAATAAAAAAGTACACAGTCTACGGATGACATTATAACATGTGTCCAAAACAACACACAGCTCTATTCAGGACAGTCACAGTCAAAGATCAAATAACCAGCACCTCTTATGGGGGACCACTGGACATCCGGCCTATTTAAAACTGCTTATATTACCGCTAACAAGCTAGATGTCATCTTACAGACCGCAAATAGTCTGAGACAAACAAAATTGTCAGAGTATTCTGTTTACTCCTCATCGATGTCAAAAAAAATGCAAATGATACAAACCCAAAAATGACAGCGTTCCAGACCATGATGTTGTTTTCCGACGGGGCTCCGCTAACTCCTGCTGGTGGATCCTCCTGGAGACTGAAAAACAAGTTACCCGGATAAGTTACACTACATGTACTACACCTACACTACGACAACACTAAATACAGCACACATGACATTCAAATACACGATCGGAGAGGGATAATGACGTTAATAAATGGCTATTGTGGGGAGGAAAGTCGCCATGTTAAAGCCGGTGTTAAAAAAGCTACCGAGGGCCTTTAGCATTTTCTGTGTCGCTTACCGTTTAAAATCTCTCATCAGACGCCGTCTTGCTGGGGTAGACATTGTTTAATTGGATAGCCAAGACGTAAACATAAGGTATCGACGTTGTTACTTTGAATAAGGTTACTTTAGTTCAACCGACGTCGGTTTCGTTAATTCAGCTTAATATCGACGTTAGCCGTTGGCTCGCTTGAATCTTCCTCCTGCCTGTTTTCTCCACTAAACCCGTCTCTCTGGGACTGGACCATACCAACATAACGTGGGGGAGATAGATCTGTGAGATTAAATATAAGGGAGGTATTTCACAAAACTGTAAACGTATTCGTGGTTTATCATTAGACAAGATTATGTATGACTTGCTTCATTATTAAGTCGAGTGATTTTGATTAAAGAGAAAATCAGATATGGTTAAAGCCGTTTAGAGAAAACCCTTCAAACACGTACAGTTGAAGCAGCCTATCATATTTACGTCATGGGTCGACAGACCTTTTTTTTTTTTTTTTTTTCTTGCAACAACATTACAACCAAACAAGGTACATGAACACATTTCCAAAAATATCCAAAATTATTCAGACTTGGTGGAGCATAACCAAACTTATAGCAAAAAACACACATCAAAGAAAATTAAACAATACTACAAAATGGGCTTTTAAATTAGGGTAAATTATATTATTCCAACATAGAGGTCAGTTTAAGGGCTTTTTTTTATTCTTAACAAATTTTAAGGATTTATATAAAAGTTTTAGCTCGTTACACCAATTAATAAAGTTGGGTTTAGATTTAAACCATCTGCATTTGTGAATAAAAAACCTCCCAAAACATATCAGAGGATTGAGAACAAATTCAAAACCTTTGTTTTCATGAAAAATACCAAAACTAACTACCTTCACAATGAATGGTGGTAATTCAATATCTAGAAAACCTGTGAAATCAACTTTCTAATAACTCTAGTAGAGCATTTTTTATGACAAAAATCATGACCTTCTAAGGATAGCTGCCTCAATTCCGGGGAAACTTGGGAGTTCACAATATCTTCTTTAACCATTGCTCTTAAAGCAACTGGAATGGCTCTAATAATTCAATTGTATATTAATGGTACATTGCAGTTAAAATTTCTCACAAAACTCTCTATGTAGTAACAAAATCCCATTATCATCCAAAAAATGGGCAACAGTCCAAATCCCTTTGGATTTCCATTCCTCAAAAAAAAAACAGACTTTCTACCAAATTTTATATATATATTATTCCTGGAGTGTTATGAAGTGTAAAATTATGCTTGAATAATAATTTCCAATAAAGCAGCACTTGGGGTTTGATAGACGTGGTAGGTACGGGAGCAAAAATTTGATATTGTAACTCGAAGTCTAGGAAGGAAAATATGTTTGAAAACGGTGTTAACTTAATATTTTTGCTTATATTAGGAATTTCTAAGGTGCAAAAAAATTGAATGACTCGAAATAAATAGTAAAATATGTTTATTGGCATTTTCATTATTCGAATACTTTGCTCACATATCGACAAAGTGTGGATCAAGTCTTTTAAAAATATAACATTTTAACCAGTATCACAATGACTATGTATTTTGTCCTGTGTAACCCGTGCTGTTTATTAAAATAGAAATAAGTTCTTCACATTGTACAATTTTTAAGGTACAAAACAAAAAGTGAACTTACATATACAGTGATCTTTTTTAAAATGAGTTTAAAATTTAAACCCAAGATATTGTAACATTGTTGAAGTGAAACATAATTACAGTGTTTTTGTTAAAATGCTTAACGGTAAAAAAAAAAAAAAAAAAGAAATAAAAAAAAAAAGTGTTCATGCTGCTTAAAGCGAAAGTGAAAGGCTGATTTCAGAGGTATATCACAACGCATCATTAAAGATTATTCACATAAAATATTAAATAATTCACATTAGATTAGACATCAGACAGATTAAAATAATAAAAAATAAAAAAAGTATTCTTTTTATTAGAAAACAAAATCCTTAGCAGTTTCTCCAGGTAGGAACTCCCTTAGAACATATGACAGCAGCTTCTATGGACATACACACACACACACACAAAGAAATGTAAATGTTAATCTTGGATGCATGTTTCAAAATGGATTTTAACTGCATAACCATCTTAGCTAGAGTCCTCACATAAACCAGTTTCTTGTTCTCCTCTGTGTCCTGGAAGATCTTGAACAAAGTTTCAACTTCAGTCTTCTTGAGGATTAAAACGTTTGAATCTAAAACCACCACAACAATTACTGCATACTGGTAAGGATGAAATAATTATTAAAATTGGTCTTTAAACAAGGCATGGGAAAATATTACACTTACAATTTGAATTAATAAGCTGCAGAGCCTTCTCCATGGTCGCGTGTTTCTCCTCACTGTCACGTGGCGGCTGGATGGGCACATTTCCCTCTGGCCATATATTCTCCCGTAAGTTGTCAATGTAGGATGCAATCTGAACTTCGGTGGGATGCATCATTTTCAAAAAGTTGTTTATTTTCCTGCATGGGAGGAAAGCTTATTTTTAGCTTCCCATACTGTTAAATATATTTGGTGTTTGATAGATATGAAATGGGATACTTACTTTTTTACCAAAGGCTGGACTGCTTTTAGAAGGGCATCAAAAAGGAAAATGAGAACTGAGTTTCCTGAAGATACTAAAGACAAACATTGAATGGCAAAGAAAATCAGTTTTTAAGTTGCAGTTCTTGGTGATCATAAAAGCCAAACAGGACAAGAGAGTTACATCATACCAATTATTTCCTTAAGTAACTCAAATATGGCTTTAGTAGCCTCGGTTTGCTCCAAGTTGGTCTGGGACTCCTTTTTCTCTTCCTTGAGCTGTCCAGTTTTTTCTTTTACTTTTAACTTTTGTTCTACATTTAACTTTTTTTGAGTTAACTTTTCTTTTTTGTTTGTTTTCTCCACAGTCTGAGCACTTGTAAAGCCATCAACTGAGTCAAACTGTAAGCTTGAGCTATCACTCAAGTGTCCTGAAGGACTGACTAATTTTGACGTATTAACAGAGACATCTAGACTTTCAGCAGGAATCTCCCGTCCATCTGAAACCACATCCTGTTCAGAGGTCTGGTCTTCGGTTTCTGGTTCTCCGTTTCTGAACCTAACGTTTGAAGCTATTGGCCCTTCTACAATGTCCTCCTTTGGCTCTTCGTTTGTGTCCATGCAGGCTGGCTGTGCCATCGGTCCACTGTGATGTACTGAGGCTCCTGCTTCATCAAGCTTATCCTCTCCTCTGGGGTTATGGGACTGGGAAAAAAAAAAATTATATAACCAGAGGATGGCAGTATTCTCAATAAATGACCTTGTGCTGAGCTAAAGGTATATGTCTAATGTAAATCAACAAACTATAGCTCTTTGGATAAGAAATCAAATCTTTATGTGTGTGTGTGTGTGTGTGTGTGTGTGTATGTATATATATATATATATATATATATATCAAATATTGCAAGACCAGAAGCAGAGAGTGCTACACAGTATTTATATAGCCACTGGTGCTCATTGGATGTGATGGAAGTAAACATCAAATTAAGTGGACGAAATACTTTGCTAGCACTCGCATGGTAAGATAAAAAGCCTTTAATATACTGGTCTTAAATCATTATTACTAGTTAAAAGTAGATCTATGCGTTTCGGCAAAACAGCCTTTTTCAGGACACACATAAATTGCTCAAACAGGTATTCTTAAACTAACGTTAGTTAATAAATCAAAGACAGCTGGTTAATATGTGGGTGTGGCTAAGTATCTCTTCATTAACTCCTGGGGACTTAGTCACTTATTATCTTATTATTATCTTATTATCAAATGTTCATTATCTCAATTATTCCAAACTTTTGACCTGTAGCTTATGCTGTAAATCAATCAAATGTAGCTCTATTTTGACTAGGTTTTACATCTTGCTGTATTTCTATTGATCCAAATATATGAAATATTGATATAAATACAATACCATTCAAATATTTTAAAAATGTTTTAAAAGAAGGCTCTCTTGCCCACAAAGGCTACAGTTAAGACATAAGAAAATATTATTTCTATTTACATTTTAAAAATGTAATAATTTGTCGGCAAAGCAGAATTTTCAGCAAACATTACTCCAGTGTTGCATAATACTTCAGAAATTCTAATATGCTGATTTTCTGCTCAAAAAACATTAACTATTATTAATGCTGAAAACCATTTTGCTTGGCTAATATATATATTTTTTGTATCTTTGTTCAATTTAATGCACCCTTGCGGAGTAAAAGTATTAGTAGTAGTTTTTTTTTTTTTTTATTGCGATGACAACATCTAAGTCTGGCTTCACAACAGTAACTTCTTGCTGTTGTTTTTAAGGGAAGTTCAACTTTGCTCTCATCTGCAATAGTCTGCAAAACTAATACAAGAGTTTCAGGAACACAAAATAAAAAAACAAATAAACAGAAAATACAGAATTTAAGGATTTAAACAACAATACATTTCTAAAATTAATCTTAATGACCCTAAACTTTTAAACCGTAATGTTTCAACATGAGATTTCCATTAAGCTATTGACCTACAATCTCTTTTTACCTCATCCTCGTCTTTGCCAGGAGTAAGAAAGCTTGCAAGTCCATTCAGAAAACTCCAGACACCGCCATTATCTTCATTATTACTCAGCAGCAGTGCAATGGGACACAAGAACTGGAATACAAGCAGAGTCTGACCAAGTTGTGTATCAGAAACCAGCTCCTGGTGGGAAATGAGAGGAAACAATAGCCTGGTATTTATTTCTACTGACAATGCCTTTAATTCTAGATAGTGTGTGTGTGTGTGTGTCTGTGTGTGTGTGTGTCTGTGTGTGTGTGTCTGACCGCTTACTTGCAAAAAGTGCTCCAAGGCTGATCTAACTTCTTCTATGTGTGCACCGTCAAGATCATTCTTTGTCTTCTCTACTATTGCAGACACGGAGGGTAAAGTTGAACTTCCCTTAAAAATAACAGCAAAAGGAGAAGAACAAAAAACAGATTTCAAAACAAACAGCCACATGCACTAATCAATAATAAGACAGAAATACATACAAAATATTCCTCACCATTTCCTCACTCTCTTGCCAGAGGTTGTGAAACTGAAGTATATCTGTTTGGGTCTTTTTCACATCCCAGTTGAGATTCTCAGGGTTATTTCTCTCCTCCAGGTGAACCGTGAAACACAGCTCTTCATTTTCCCTCTGAACCTAAGACAATGTTTTTTTTTTTTTTTTTTTTATTCAACTCAACTTAGCTTGCACTTTGTTTAGCTTTCCTTGTTTTAAAATATGCCTCACATTTGTAACACGGACTGCCCACTTCCCCACCCGCCACATCTCATAGGGAAGCTTAAACTCCATCATGTCCTCTTGGAAAAATGTTGTCAGGTAAACATCCGTTTCACTGTCCTTTTAAAAGAAAGCACAGACAAACTTAGTTGTACCGAAAAGCTTTGTAATGAATTTAATATGCACATTTTCCATACATAATCGGAGTCCATGTTGCTTCTAATGGAGCTCTCTCTGCTGCTTTCATCATCAGCTGCCATAGCAGCAGATCCTCGTGCCAATATAGTATTCTCCTCCTTAGGTTTTTTCTTTTTGGGTTTCTTTGACTTGACCTTATCAACAATTTTATAGATTTTTTCTTTGACCCTATTGCCTGCTTAAATAACAATGATAAAACATCTTTCAATTACACTTTAATACATTATAAATTTACACTTACTGCTCATTAATCAAAATACTAAAATGAAAGAGAAAGATATCTATAGATAGAATCACCCTTCTTCTTTTCTTTTTTGACTTCAGATAGAGCATCCTCTGCTTCATCTGTAAATCTGTGGAATCCATAACAAGGCCACCAAATGAGATGAATATGATAAATATGCTTAAAATATATGTTTTTGAAATGACTTACCCTTCCTCTTTTTTACATCCTACGGGAGATGGTGTGCCTTTCCTATCTGAGTTTGGCCGGTCTCCTGTTGAGCTTTTAGAGGATACTCTATCCAGCTGCGAAACCAGCATCTGATTCAGGTTGTCCGGATTACAGAGGTATGTCACAAGCACATCAAGAGCTAGAGATGGGCAACAGGAGTAACAAAGAATCTGTGTATTAGTAGAAGCTACACAATACAATTAAAACAGTACAAAAATATATTGTATATGAAAAATATATATATCTATATTAAATTAATTATAAAACTATATATGAAAAATAACTAATAATGAGAATACAGTTGTTCATTGTTAGTTCATTGTTAGTCATTTTAATTAACAGTGCATTAATGTTTACGAGCACAACTTTTGATTTTAATAATGCATTAGTAAATGCTGAAGTTGATGTTAACTAAGTTTAATAAATGCTGTAGAAGCATTGTTCATTCTTAGTTCATGTTAAAGAAGTTAACTAATGAACCTTATTGTATTACCCAATTGTGTTACCCAATTCTGAAGCCAAAGTTTCCTCAAAAATCTTAAGCAACATTGATAGTTATAGGAAATGTTTCTTTTTCACTAAATCAACATATCAGAATGGGCTTTCTTTTCTAAAGCCCTGGGCTGTGTTCCTTAACACCGGGTGGCATTTGGAGGTGGATTCAATCTCCTGAGCTCTGGAACCTGTGCCATTTCCTTTCTCCTCACACCTGCCCCTCCCCTCTCCATTTAGACCAGCCTGTTTCATCCGGGACCGGGAAACACACCGCATGCCACGTTGATGTGTGAAGAGCAGTCACGCTAAAAAAGCGTATGTAATCCCAGGCTTTTACCAATCGGAGAGCCAAAATGTACAGATTACGCCGCCATGTATCAGAATGTGAAACTGACTGAAGACTGAAGTAATGATGTTGAAAATTGTAATAATATTTCACATAATGTTTTCTACATTTTGGATCAGATGAGTGCAGCGTTTTAAGAGAATATATTAAGAAAGTAAAGGTTATGGGGGAAGTCGTGGCCTAATGGTTAGAGAGTTTGACTCCTAACCCTAGGGTTGTGGGTTCGAGTCTCAGGCCAGCAATACCACGACTGAGGTGCCCTTGAGCAACACACCGAACCCCCAACTGCTCCCCGGGTGCTGCAGCATAAATGGCTGCCCACTGCTCCTGGTGTGTGTTCACAGTGTGTGTGTGTTCACTGCTGTGTGTGTGCACTTTGGATGGGTTAAATGCAGAGCACGAATTCTGAGTACTTGGCTGTACGTCACGTCATGTCACTTTTTAAAAGAAAATTTAGAAGCACCAACCATCATGATTTGGTATAAAAAAAATAAAACATTGATTTAAAAAATCATATTGATTTACAATTAATTCTATAAAATACATTTCATTTTGAATTTATATTAAAAATGTTGTTGGCGGCAATTCGAGAAATAATTCACTCTTTGTCGCCATAACCATTGTGGACAAAGGCAAGATCAGTCAAAGGCAAGATCCACACAAAAATGAAGATGAACAGGTTTGTAGAAAGTGACAAGCCTGTTGAGACAAGCCTTGAAGCATTGAGTGGCAAAGTAAAGTTCAGAGATACTGTCCTAAACATAACAGTGAATGCTACAAATGTTGATACCAGATAGATGATGAACGTTCTGATCATTAGAAAGATCATTAGAAATGATATAGCACAAAGGTCAGTAGGACTAACCTTTAGTAGCAACAATCTCATTTAGGAAACACTGGTAGAGTTTTGCTTCCAAAAGGTACTCAGGAAAAAGGTTTCGCACCAGAGCTTCGGAGAAGGACCTGAGGACTGCCATCTCCTCAGATCTTGAACCAAACATTGGAGAACTGAAACATGTAAACAAGTGAACAAGCCATAAAGACTCCTTTTACTAGCAGTATTCCTGGAACTACATCATGTGATCAGTCATAGGTTAGAAAGTCCATAAGTTTTGGCAGAAATTCTTTGATTTTAAAACATAAGCTCAAGCCCCGCTGCTGTGCTGATGGTCTCTAATGGACCAAGCATTAAATAGAAAAGGGATTTTTTTTATGACACTAGATAGTGTCATCAAGATAGTGATGACACACATCATAATATTTTACTATAATATTATTAGAATAAATGAGGCATACATAATGACACAAAAAAACTTGCTCACCCATCTGACTGCTTTGCTTTATGCAGGTGTTGAGTGAAGATCCTAATACAACCCACACTGGTAACGGACAGATTGAAGTTTTCTGCTTTGCAGATGACTCTCTCGACTATCAGGTTAAACTCCGTCTGTAGTGCCCTATGAAGGGGCTGACTGTCCACCAATTCTGGAACTGTGTACCACGGCTTGACCAGGTGAGCATAGGCACATTCAAAGACTAGAAAGACATTTAAAAATATATAACAATAATTTAATTAAGCACATTGTTATACCATGTAAGTCTCTATCGTTTTTGATGAGAAATCTTTTAGGATATAAATGCCACACAAACCAATAAAGTATTACTATATTATCTGATTGTCAGCTTTCTGTTCTGACATATTTACAACAAAATTTCATGGACATGTCAAGAAACTTCCTAAAATGGGGGTGAAGCTTATGAAAAACAAAATTATTATTTACCCTGGAGAAGTGACCTCTGTGTATTTGGATATTGCATTGTCTGAGACAAAGTCTGTCCGCTTCTGGTAGCATCAATCTCATCAATGACACCAACATGGTGACCTGTCTTTGTCTGAAACAGGATGGTGAAAGTGCAAGGGATTTAATTCCAGTAAGGTATCTGAGTCATGAATTCAGAAATGAGGTCAGTAAGAGCTTTTGCTTTTTGCTGGAATACACTGCATACAGAAATAAGGAACAAAAAGTAATCAGATGATTTATTTTGACTTGAGAACCAAAAGTTTCAACCAAATTGTTATATAATTCCACCATATAGCCTACTATAGTAATGACATGTCCAAATGCTTCCCACGGTGAGTTCTGCCTAAAAATTTACTTGATTGTTATGTATCAATTTACAATAACCAATAAAGGTAAATATTCAATCTCACTGCAGAAGTTTTTATTTGGGACATAGACAATGGTTTCTAGCTGGTCCGCAATGGTTATTTACATTGTGTACGCTGAAAACCATAAGACAAACCGGAAACCAGCTACCAGCTGGTCAGTGCAGTCCAGTTAAACAGGTTTTTGGAACACAACATTTAATAACCAGCTTTAACCAGTAATGGAAGCTTTTTGTTGCAAAACATAGCCTTGTTAATAATTAATTAGATTTTTCAACAAGATGGTGTAAACCACTCTATACACAAGTTCAAAGTAAGAATAAAAATACAAATATGAATAAGAATAGGCTATTCTTAGTGTTCTCAAGTCACCTACGTTAAAATATGCAGGAACGCCGGATTAATCTGATTGTTACCTGTAGTTCTGTTTCTTCATCTGTATCATCCGTCTGAGTGCTCGTTTCCAGCCTCGCTTGTTTTTTGTTACAGTCTTGGTTTCTTAAAGTGAAATTCATAAGGCATAAAAAACAACAGAGGGCTTGTGTCCATATTTGTTCAAACTCTGAGAAGTACCAAAGAAGTACAAATATACTAATGGAGACGATGCACTGCCAAGTGCGCATTGTTAAAGAGGTCCAGGTTCAGAAATAAATACGTTTACATTAGATTCAGATAGCTCAATTCGTCCACTTAAACGTAACACATATTCGCTCTCATCTGCTTGCATCCAGACAGACGAGACATACTGAATGCAAAACCGGAAGGTAAGAGTTTGACTCTAGGAACTTAAGATGATCGGTGCTTTCGAAGGTGCCCCCCATAGTGCTTCTGCTTAATCTTTACTATAATCTGCTTTCTGTAAGTAATACATGTATAGCATGTAGCTCAACATTATTAGAGATTAATTATAAAGATTAATTTTATGGACAAATCGTTATCGTTCATTTTCACTTTCATATGGAAATAGGCGCGCATCATGCGATAACATCAAGCATATTGTGAAGTTTAGCCTACTTTCACTAATTTGTCTTTCTTCAACCATCGCTGCAGGATGGCACACGTTGAGTAGCCTGCGTTTAATCGAGAAAGTATTTTAAAGGCTTGTTTGTGTTTATGGGTTGCAGTGTAACGTGTTCATGCTTCGTTTTTCGTCAAAACGATGTGTTGAGTTTCTGGTTCTGAAGTCGAAATTCGCTAACCGCATATTGTACTTTGTCCGGAAACGTCACGCGCCCTTTCCATCACGGGTAGACTAGTTGCACATATCAGATGTTGTGACAGACATCTTTCAAATGTTGAATGGTTGGTTTAATTTCGCTTCAATCGCTTGTGCTGAACTGAGCAAAAAAGGTAGTATACAAATGAAAATTACGTAAGGAAGTTATTACAGGTCTTAATGTCTATATCAGTAGTTTGATAATACACGTGGGACTCGGTCGAGTATGAAAGTGACATACAGCCAAGTATGGTGACCCATATTCAGAATTTGTGCTTTGGCGCGCGCACACACACAACTGGAGCCATTTATGCTTTAGTGCCCAGGAAGCATAACCTTTTAGACCACTAAACGAAACCATGAACGAATGAGTGTTTGTGAACAAATTTGAGTCACTGAGGTAAATTAAAGGGGTCATATGATGTTGCTAAAAAGAACATTATTGTGTATTTGGTCTAATGAAATGTTTATGCGGTTTAAGGTTTAAAAAAAATAAATTAAAAAAAACTTTTTCCACATACTGTACTTTATCGTTTCTCCTCTATGCCCCATCTTTGTGAAACATGTAGATTTTTTTCAAAGCTCATCGTCTGAAAAGCAAAGTGTATGCTGACTGGCCAGCTGTCTAGTGTGTTGTGATTGGTTGAATGCCTCAAGAGTCTGATGGAAGGAAATGTTACAACTCCCATACTGTCATGTGGTGTCCCAGTCAGAACACCAGCGTGACAAGACAAAAACATTAAAACACATTATAAATCATGACATTTGCCAGGTATGGTAGCCCATACTCAGAATTGGTGCTCTGCATTGAACCCATCCAAGTGCGCACACACACAGCAGTGAGAAGTAAACACACCCCAGAGCAGTGGGCAGCTATATATCTAGCACCCAAGGAGAAACTGGGGTTCAGGGCACTTCAGCCATGGGTACTGAGGGTGGAACAGAGTGCTATTCATTCACTCCCCCCACAGAACTCCTGCCAGCACCAAGACTCAAACCTGCAACCTTCAAGTTACAAGTCCAACTCTCTAACCATTAAGCCACAGCTGTCCCAGGGGATTTGTTGCATTCATTGGGGACACAAGATTATAATGACTTATACTGTCTTTTAACACTTTGCATTGCATCGCGCCATGTGATCAGAGAAACGACAAACAACAAGCTCTACTCTACACTGCTTAAAACTTGCATTTGAATCATAAGTGGCAAATCCTTTACATATATGCAAACTTACTTACAGACAGTGAATCAGAACAGCCGGCCTTGTTGTCTTCCCTTCCAGGATCATGAAACATTCCTCCATAAAATCTGATGCACACAGCTGTATATTTGGGTTGAACCATTCTGTAACAGTGTTGTGGATACAACTGAACCACTGATTTCTAGTCATGTCCTCTTTTGGAAGGTCAAACAGTATTTTAACTTTTGCAATGAGACGCACAGCATCTTCACAATATGGCGGTGGTAGCAGCAATAAAGTTACACCTTATTTCTTTGCGTGAACATTTGGGGTGGCGTATGCAAATCTTCCCACATCGTGAGGCAGACATGTGGGGGCGTGTTTAAATGAGGCATTTTAGGAGGGTGTGGTTAACTTTTATAAAGAATATCTCTTTGGGTTTTTGAGACTTTAGTCTTTGCAACTTAAGGGATCCTATCTATTCATGAACAGCTTGTAACACTCAAAGAGAAAGGAAAACTTGAAATCACATCATATGACCCCTTTAAAGTGTTCATCACTGGCTGAGTAAAGCCTTCCTCTTTTGCAGAATCCAGTTTACAGGAAAGAAATGTGCTGTGTCCCAATGTGACTACTTATACTACACCCTTAAAGTATGTACTCTTTTGGTGAAGAAAAAGTACACACTTTTTGAGCATTTCAAAGATAATGGCAAAACGGATGTTTATAAAAATTCACATTGTTGTTGTAGATGAAATAACACAGATAATATTAAATAAACATTTTTTAACCGGTTACATTTATTGTTTGTTTTTCGTTTTTGCAGTTCTGATGGACTCTATGCACGCGTGGTCTGAGATCACATGTCGATGTTTACACAAAGGCGGGGGTTAAATAGAGGACGAGGCTAGTGACCATGGATGAAGAGAGTATTGGCTGCTAAGGCGGTTGGAAACAACTGGACTTGGGATGGACAGGAGTATGCAGAGGGAAGTGACAAAAATACAGTTGACAAAAATGCTAAATAAGGAAATTGGTGAAATAAAGAGTGCTAAAATTCTTAGAAATGGATCATTGTTGATTATTTGCAAGGATGCAAAACATCAAGGGAAAGTAATGAGAATGAACAAGATCAATGGAAAGAGAGTGGAATGTTCTACGGCTTATGGCAAGAAATTCATAAAAGGGGTTTTCACAGGAATCCCAGAAAACAAATCAGTAGAAGATTGGAAAAAAAAACAACATAACAAATGTAAGTGAAGTCAAACGTCTACAAGTAAATAGGAATGGAAGTGTAAGTGATAGTACCTCGGTTGTGGTCACTTTTGATGAGGAAGTTCTCCCTGGAAAGATATATATTGGATACATGTGTTAAAATGTGAGGCTATACATACATCCTCCTTAGATGTTTCAAATGTCAGACATTTGGAAATGTGGCAGCGGTGTGCAAAGGAAAGCAATGATGTGGTAAATATAGTGGAAACCACAAGCGTGACAAATGTGATGAGGGTGCAAACCTGAAATTTTGTAATTGTGGAGGGGAACAAAGCTCAGCGTATTGTGGCTGTGAAGTTAATAGAGCCAGGCTCAAGTACAAAGAATCGAGGTGGTTCAGGGAATCAGCTATGAAGAGGCAGCAAAGAAGGTTTCAGGAAATATGAGAATGACAAAACAAAGTGGAAATATGTACAAAGAAATAGGAAAATGTCAAGGATATGATAAATTGAAAGAAGAGTCTCTGAAAGTGAAAAATAACGATTTTGTACTGTTTATAGCAGAAATAATAAATTGTTCGGCACAGATGAAAAGACGTATGAAAGGATCAAAATAATTGTCAAATCAGCAGAGAAGTATGTAGATGTAAAAGAGTTGCACTGGGAAACAGTTAGAGATGCCCTCAATGAAAAAACACAATCCTCTCAGACATGGGCTGGATCTACAATGGTGTTGATCATTATACATTGGAATGCAAGGAGCCTAATTGCGAACGGTCAAGAGTTTAATAAGTTTATTGATGATTTGGTAGAAAAACCTAATGTAATATATATACAGGAGACATGGATAAAACCACAATTAGATTTTATTATAAAGGGATATAATGTTGTTACAACAGACAGAGAACCTGGCAGAGTAGGGGGAGTAGCAACATTTATTCAAAGTGGTATGAAATATCAAATTAGGAATCGTTTAGTAGTAAGATATGGACTGAAAGAGGTTGTATGGATATTGTTAATAATCCATGTGAAAAATTGAATCCAAGCATTTTAGAAGATGTAGTGGGACCACAACAAATCAACAGAGCATGGTGTGGGGATTTTAATTCACATAATTTGTGGGGGAGTAATGATACTGATGCAAATGGCCTAGTTGTTGAAGAATTTATTGATGAGAAGTATTTAGTATGTATTAATAATAGAGAAGGAACAAGATATAATAACAATCATTATACAGAAGCAATACTTGACCTGACATTTATATCTAGTTCAATAGCAGGGATCAGCAGTTGAAGTGTGTCCAAAGATAATACTGCAAAGGGTGACCATTACCCCATAGTGACTAAAGTTGGCATAAAAATTTATTTTGAAATGGAAATTCTAGATGGAAACTGGATAATGCAAATTTGGACGCAAATTGTTCAGTCAGCTGAGGAAACAATACATGAAAGCACATGAGTTAAATGTTCCAAGAGTGCACCCTGGTGGAATATCAAGTGCAAAGAAGCTAAAAAAGCAAGAAATAAAGCATTTAGGCATCTCAGAAAACATATATCTCAAGAGGCTTTGATCCAATATAAAAGGACCCAAGCAATAGTAAGGAAAGCAATTAAAATACAAAAACTTCCATTTTGGAGACAATATTGCAGAAGTATTAGAAGAGAAGAACAACTATCACATGTATTGGGCCTGATCAGAAGAATTGGGAGAGGGGTCAGAAGAAATTATGAATTACAAGAGATAATCTTTCAGTTGAGTAGGAATAAAGTCCTTCTAGCTACAGACCAATTGCCTTGACTTCACATTAATGCAAAATCATGGAACTAATTATCACAGAAAGAATTACATACTTCCTGGAAATTAAAACTCTTTTACCCCATATCATAGTGGGAATCGTAGGGGTCAGAATACAATGGATTCTGTATTGTGCCTAGAGTCAGACATAAAGAAAAGCACAGACCAACAAAGTAGTAGTAATAGCAGTTTTCTTTGATGTGGAGAAAGCATATGATATGCTCTGGAAGGAAGAATTACTGATAAAATTAAAATAATTAATTAACGGTATATATAATTGGGTTGTGGACTTTTTATATTTTTCAGGAAAATACAAGTGAGGGTAGGTTATGAATATTGCAGAGTATACACTGTGGGGAATGGTACTCTACAAGCCCGTTTAGTTCATTATTATTAGTGGACCAATAAATGGGGATTTAAATTACTTGTAGAAAAAAAAAAAATCACAGGTTATTTGTTTTTCAAGACTGCAGAAAATCTCATCTCTTTCTTTGAATCTGTATGTTCAACAACTTGACCAAGTCAAATCCTCAAGGTTTCTTAGGGTTTGGTTTGATGAAAAATTAACATGGAAAGTTCATCTGAATAAAATAAAGGACAAAGGGAAAAAGTTCATCAACATACTTCGGTATATAGCTGCCCACTGCTCCGGGTGTGTGTTCACGGTGTGTTCACTTCTCACTGCTGTCTGTGTGTTCTTGGATGGGTTAAATGCAGAGCACCAATTCTGAGTATGGGTTACCAAGCTTACCATACTTGGCAAACGTCACAACTTTCACTTTTTTTTTTTTTTACTTTCACTAAAGCAAGAAATATAGGATTACATCATTTTACAGTACAATAATACAGTATCAGTTCCCTCTATTCCTCCCTGGTTATTCCCCTTGCCAACTGATGACCTTGGTATACAACAGGAACTGAAAGACAATTATAATCAACTTCTGATATAGTATATAGTCCAGAATTATTTTGACCAAAATTTCCCACAGTCAATGGTTTTATTTACAGATGGATCCAAAGATCAACAGTATACATTCCAATGTGTGAATTTTATATTAAGAAAATAGTAACTATTTGTCAGTATATGCTACAGAGCGATTGGCAATATTATTGGCTCTACAGTAGACAGAAAAGAAAGAAATAAATAACACTGTCATTGCATCTGATAGCACTTCTGGCAGGTAATCAGTTAGGATGGATATTATTAATGAAATATTCTGCAAGATGCACGAAATTAAAGTTCAGGGTAAGTCTACACAATTAATTTGGGTTCCTGCTCATGTTGGAGTGGAGGGAAATGAGAAGGTGGATATTCTGGCTAAACAAACTCTAAGAATAAAGCAAATAGATCTACATATTCCATTAAGTATAAAGCAGAAGCTAAATTACACATTAGAACATATACACAATCAGTATGGCAGATATATTGAGATGATCATGAAACAGGTAGACATTTTGTAAAATACAAAAAACAATTGATGTTGGGAGAAAGGAGAGTAGGAATCAAAGAGAAGGAAATATCATTACACGTTTTAGAATTGGGCATACTGGACCTAATGACAATTGTGAATCAAGTATGTATATATATATATAATATGGCCCTTTCCCCTCTCTCCCCCATCAAATATATAGCATAAATCTTGATCCACAAGATAGGTAATGTACCTACAAACCTATAAGCTGGTTTGCCAACCGCCAATAAAACACTAAAGAAGATAGAGCATGCAGCTGTATTTAGGTTTTTAGAGTCTCTGGTGTGCACGAATGCACAGTCCAAAAATCCACCTGAAAAAGTAGATCATCTGGGGACTTCTGACATACTATTTTCAACATACTATGCTTTTGGACACACTAATTTTTAGCTCACATATTTTTAGGATGGATAGGATGAACATTAGGACACAGGGTTGGATTCCTGGACAGGTTCATTCAGGCAGCTGGCATATGATTAACCTGTCCTCTACATGGAGTAGAGCACACAGCCACTGCCAGCCAGAGATTAAACCCATAAAATAGAACCCTATGACTGAACCTGCACAAGTCATGTGATCTGTGAGTAGAACCTGCTGCCAGCCAGCGCAAGTTTGAACTAACGTTGTAGGTGGGAGGGAGTGATGAACAGCACTCTCTTCCACCCTCAATACCCATGGCCAAAGTGAACCCCCAGTTGCTCCCCGAGGACTGAATATAGCTGTCCACTTCTCATTGCTGTGTGTGTGCGCACTTGGATGGGTTAAATGAAGAGCACCAATTCCGAGTATGGCTAGTTGGCAAATGTCATGACTTTCACTGTGACAATATAGTGTGCCAAGCAACCAAAAGGCTTTCATCACACACAATTTAAGTATATGAAAACTCACAATTTTCTAAAAAAAGTAGCTCAGGGTTGTATCATCACCACCATCCACTATTAACACCTGCTGAACATCCTGTAATACCCTACTCAGAAACTCACCATGCTTGAAGTGAAGGTGATGCAAAGACGGATTAGTGTGCTAATTTACGACTAGCTTGATGACTGCTAAGAGGTCACACACAAGCCGCCTTTTCCAACAAACTGGATTACACTGGAGAAGAGCCATTAGTCTTGCAGCTATTATAAACTTTCAGTTCCATTCATGCCTCTTAAATGTTAACAGATCACCTACAACCAATGGATAGAAAGCACAAGCTTGAAGACATTTTTGCCTTCAATTTCTTTCATGGGATTCCTCTACTGCAGGGTTATTCAAATCTTGTCCTGGAGGGCCAATGCACTGCAGAGTTTAGCTCTTACCCTAATCAAACACACAGGAGTATGCTACTTAGTGTCTTCAGGAACATTAGAAAATCACAGGTGAGTTTGATCAAGGTTGAAGCTAAACTCTGCAGCACATTGGCCCTCTAGGACAAGATTTTAATAACCCTGCTCTTCTGGCTTTAAACTCAACTTGATTCACAAACATTTGAATCTTCAGTCTGCAAGGACTCGAACAAGGAATAGCTAAATCAGCAAAAATGCAGATGCACATGAATTCATACAAATTTTGAGGAGAATCAAGTATACAGAAACATGTATGGGTCCAAAACATAAGTCTTGTGGGACTGGATTACATTGAGGGGCACAAGTGTTCCCTCAGCTGTCCTTGGCTCAGACTCAAGCATAACTCTGGAAGGCCAACAGGATATGAGGTTACATCTTCTAAATAAAAAAATGCTGCCTGACACCAAGGGACATGCTTAAAAAGGCATGATAGACATCTAGCGTCTAAATAAACACTAAGACACTTCCAAGGTGACAACTCTGCTTTGCAGTTTTATTTGATCAGACTATAACTGATAAACTGACTGTTTCCAATTGTCCTCTGGTCTTCCCTGCACACTTTTTTTTTCTGCTTAACACTGTAAAGCTGTCTTGACGCGGTCTGTATTGTATAAATAGCTATATAAAGGTTCCTTGATTTGTTTTAATACCATGGAAAAAATGGGCCTACTACCCTGACTGCCTTAAGAAAATCACATTCATTTCTGACAATTTAAGCTGCAAAAAAAAAAAAAAAGGCTACATGCCTGTGAATCTTTCTGCTAGTTTAATTTGCAGACATTTTAAAGTGTGGGGACAGAGTTTGTTTAAATTAAGGAACTGGGCAGAAGCCATCCAAATGGCTGAATCACAACACCTGTAGCAAGATATAAAAGGTAGAGATGAACAAAAAAAAAAAACACCACAGGAAGTTATGGTGTAGGTTCATTCAGTGGGTCTTTATTGATGCATTGAGTAAAAACGGACCAGCTGGAAAACAGGTAGATTTTAGCACCTGGGATTCTTTCTCTCTGGGAATGACAGGATGGAGAGTGGAACAAGAAGAGAGAAACCGGGGCAAAAGAAAATTGTTTTTGCAGTTTCCCCCAGTTCAACTAGTACGGACATACTAGTTGGTCCCTATAAATAAGGCGGAATTTGAGAGTCCTTCCAAATGTACAAGATATGTTAGAGTTAACCTCTCACATTGAATGGTAGACCGGAAACGCTTAAATGACCTTCTTCAGCTCATCATACAAGACCAGCACAAAGGCACCACCCATGCCTCTGAGAACATTAGACCAGGCTCCCTTGAAGAAAGCCTTGCCACCTTCATCACGTGCGATCTTCTTCCAGCAGTCAATTGTGCCACTGTACATTATGTCGGCTGCAACAAAAGAAAAGTGATCAATCCACGGCTTTAACATGTTAACTTATATTGGAAGCATCTTTAAAAACGGCCAACTGACCTCCTTTGCGTCCAGACTGCATCATCATACGACGACGGACTGTATCGAAGGGGTAGGATGCGAGCCCAGCAACAGCAGTCACAGTCTGAGCGATCATCCAGCTGACAACAATGTGGGTGTTTTTAGGATCTGGCAGCATACCTAAAGACAAAAAGGCAGATGTAATGACTGCAGCAATGCCACACATTAACGATGATACCTCAAACGCAATGTGACTCACCCTTGGCAGTGTCATAGATGCCGAAATAGGCGGCTCTGTAAATGATGATACCCTGCACAGACACATTGAAGCCCTGGTACAGACCTCTGATGCCATCAGACTTGGAGATCTTTACCAAGCAGTTACCCAGGCCGCTGAACTCTCTTTCTGCTCCAGCCTTGCCGACATCAGCGGCCAGACGGGTTCTTGCGAAGTCAAGGGGGTACACGAAGCAGAGGGATGTGGCACCAGCAGCACCACCTGAGGCCAGGTTACCAGCAAAGTACCTCCAGAACTGGGTGTGCTTGTCTACACCATCGAGGAAGACCTTCTTGTACTTGTCCTTAAAAGCAAAGTTGAGGGCCTGGGTGGGGAAGTATCTGATGACGTTTGCCAAGTTTCCTCTCCAGAATGACAGGAAACCCTGCTCCTTGGGAATACGCACCACGCAGTCCATAATGCCCTTGTACTGCTTATCCACGGTTATCTGTTTGCTAGCATGTTGCACCTGTAAACAAGAAAAATCAATGAATGCACACAATGAAAGGCAATGCAATGGAAAACAGTGATTGAAAGACTAGTTGAAGCCTCCAATGTCCCAAACCAAAGCAACTTAAACTGAAATGGGTGGAAAAGAGTTGAAAAACCATTTTCCTCGTTACAGAACAAAGTCACTAAGGATCCACGAACATCGCGTGATTATGCGAAATGAAAAAGCCGGCAAAAATACGCGATGTCTTCCGGTGACGGTTAGGTGGTTTCTGTAGAAACTGTCCGCAAAAACACTGAAATTGTTGTAAAAGGATGTGAAAAATAGAAATATGCAGCATTAAATCAATATCACCATACGATACGCCCATTAAACATCGTGCCCTCAAACAATAACGTTGGGACTTCGTTCTAGGGCGCGAGAGTTAGCTTGCAAGCTAGCCATGAAGGCCTAGCTGTTCACAGGCCTCCCCTTCTCGCGACCTTGGCAAGATCAGTAAGGATGCTGGTTTTAAAAGAAATAAAAAACGTCTTTTCAAATTCCTAAAAAAAAAAAAAAAAAAAAAAAAAAAAAAACACAACACAATGGTCAAACTTCGGTTAGTGGTTCAGGCATTTCTCAGGTTCTCTCGAGGAGGGTTGGTAAATGTCTGGGAGCACTCAAGGCCTAACGTTAGTCGATCTTCTAACAAATTATTTTACGACCAGCTTTATTTCAAACGGCTCAAAGTCTTCTTAAAGTCACACAAAGATCAAGATTCGCATTTAATCAAAAGGTTCACCGTTTCGTTAGGCGCTCTTTGTTCACTGATCAATTAAACGTAACGTTAATTGAAACTACTAAAATAAAAATCGCAGGTTAAAATCTAAAAACGCTCTTGGGTTGTATTTGAACCACAAACTCTTCTAGGATTACACGGTGTTGTTTGTATTCACATTTTAGCCCATCATGTAATCTTTCTTAAAACCGTATAATTGCAATAATACAACCGCGTAAATTAACGTTAACGTTACCTGAAGCAGCAGCTTGACTCTCTCGATGGGGGCTACGGCGGTTTTCGAGATAGCAGCAGCGATACCCCCGGCCAAGAAGTCCTTGGCGAAAGAGATGGCGGTCTCGTTCATTCTCGGGTGTTCTTGGAGAGGTGTAACTTCAAGAGGACTATCCCGCTCTGCCACAGGACTCGCGTGGAAGGCCGGCTGATTCGAAATGGCCGAATGAAAAGTTGAGAAGAGATTTTTAAAAGGTTCGTCTCGCGAGAGGAAACGTAGCCTCTGCTTCCAAGATTCGATTGGACTGTCGACTAAACGTCACAGATTCCAGAAGGCGGGACGCTTTTATGATGACGGAGATGAATGGTTCAAAGTTAGAAAGGTAACCTTAAGCCTTCTCAAGGTGGACAACAGGAAGTTTATAAAACAAATAATAATGTTTCAATTTAATCAGTAATTCATGACTTACAATATTTAAAACGTAACAAAAACGAATTTTGCACTGTTTTGGATGCCCACTGATAATTCAATGCAGCAAGAGGATCAGGATTGTCCAGTTCTTAGTTTCAGCTGTCAACCCACGAAGCAGTTCTACAAGGTGACATAGCAGGCATATTTGTCACTAGCTTGACACGACTGTCTTTAGTTAATGATCTCCAAGAGGAAAAAAGCCAACATGTCAGTACAAAGTCCTTCACATGACTTTTGACTGGGAACATGTGACATCACAAGAAAATAAATAAAAATCAATACTGCCTGCATCACTACCATCTCTACTAATGCAATTAAATTTTGTTTATATTATATAACAATGAACAGATAATAAAGTATGATGAATAACACCATAAGTTGAAAATTTGTACTAAGATAGGTTTATTGCTTATACTTACACATTCTTTACAATGTGCTTAAAGATTTCATCTTTAACAAATCTCATCCTTTTCACAGCTGAATCGAAGACGGTGACAGAGTTACCACGTGTCCAGATCAGCAGGATATATATATATATATCAGTACGTTACAATGCAGATTTAAGGTCACAAAAATTTAACCACAATATGCAGTTCTTAAAAAAAATACTCTTTCAGTGGAGCATAAAGCTAAAAGCCATAAATGTCATAACGCTGAAAGGAAAGGGCACCTTTAATACCGCCTCTTAGGTGCAATACTTTCATTTAAGGTCATTTGAGTCTGATGTGTTTGAGGTACAGTACAATGTGCATAATGGACTTGCTTAAAGAATGTACATCTGTAATTAATACATTGTGCCTTCCGGCAGTACAAACACCTTATACTTGTTATCAGTATCTATATAAATAAATTAAATTAAATCAATGCACTTCTTTTTTTATTACTGATAACTCCTGTTGGATTAGTTACCAGCGGTTTCCTATGGATGAACTCTGTGCTTTGTGTGATTTTCTGTTTCTCAGGTAGCGCTTAAACTCCTGCAGTTCATGTGGGCCCAGGCTCTGGTCCACGCCTGGTTTAGGCTGGTAGCTTAGTGGAGAAATGATGTAGCCATTCCGGTAAAGACACACTTGCTTACACATCTCAAAGCAACTGAAAAGCAGGCCAAAATATGGGACAATCTGTAATGTCAAAACAACACATAATATTAGTAACAAGGAACTAGAAAAGCATTATTTATATAAGGTGCTTACACAAACACCAATTAAAAACATTTAAGCATGCTATTTCATGCAGAGGCAGCTCAAGAAAGTCAGTTTGTCCTAATCATTTAATATAGTGCAAGAAAATAGACTTTTGTTGAAGATATAATACAACCCTGTGAGTATTTTCATGAAGCTTTTTACAACAATTTACACAGAAATCATGTAGTGCTTGAATCATTTTTATCTCTGTCACCATGTAAACATATAAAACAAATGTCACCTTCACCAGGTTGGCTGTAAGGCCACTCCAAAGAGCCAACACGCTCTTGTTTTTGATGATCTGTCTGAAGCAGTCTATCATCCCATTAAAATGGACATCAACTCCTCCACAGTGGGGCAAAAGAAGACTCTGGGCCTAGAGTAAAGATTGGAGAAATATTCCTGATCTACATAACTACATACTCGCATAGAGAATACGGACACTGTTGTTTATAAACAGGAATAAGTTACATCAAATTAATGCATAGTGTAGATGAGAATAAGTTACATCAAATCAATGCACAGTCACAGTGTAGATGAAACTAAATAAGACATTCAGTTTTTATTAACATCATATGCATTTGTTTTCCAGTAACAACTGACTACTCTACTGTATCACATTTTCCTACACTTATCTCCCCTTAAACCCTCTTGACGTGTGTTCTCTGTGTGCTGTGTTGACTGTGGCTATAGACTTTGTTTAGCACAAAACTGAAAGTCTCAGAACATTTAGCAGCTTTGGAAGGTTTATTCCTAAGATTGCAATTTGACTTGCAAAAGCCGGAAAAAAATGTAATAATTTGTTTCTAGTTGAGCAAAGCAAAACATAAATGAACCAGATCAGATACACCATTGTGTGTATTGTATGTGAGAGGTCAACTATCTTTAGACAATTTATCTTTGGCACAGACAGACGCTGGACACTATGTACATTCTCAGCTGCTGTCCTTCAGAATGGGGTCCCGCATTGTTCTGTGTGACCTGTTTAGACTATTTAGAACTCAAATTCATGTTTCTTTAAAACATTTTAATGTTTCATCCTTAACACAAATGAACAAAGGGGCCACCTCCAAGTTAAAAAGGTATGAAATTTAGAGGGACTAAGTCTGTGACACTGGTATTATTGTGTCCCCTTGTGGTGAGATATAGCACACAATACCTATACTTGTATTGTGTGCTATATCTCACCACAAGGGGACACGATAATATTCTCACCTGCATCTTCTTTTTAACAGTTTCAAAGGGGAAGGAGAGAGTCTGAGCGACTCCTGCTGCAAGACAGCCATTGATGAAGTTCTGCAAAGACGTGAAGCGAACATGACGCTCCTGCCACAGCTTGTCCAAATTGACATACACCGCATAGCAGCCAACAGAGAAGGGAACAGCACCTATTCCACAGTAATCCAAACATTAAATCCCATTAACTTTCCAAGCAGAATTGTGAGAGATCCCGAATTTAAGTAATATTATTAATTAAAATATTTTAGCTTGGTTTTGATGTTATTAAAAGCAAGCAGGTTTACCTTAATTTGAAGGTTCTGAGGCGTAAACAGACTCAACTAATACATACCTAACACTGTGAGTGAAAAGCCTCTGTAGAGAGCCTGAAGTCCTTCATTTCTGTAGATGGTGGAGAGAGAATGCAGCAACCCTCTGTATGTTGGTTCTTGGCAATTCTGAGCAATAAGTCTGGTTTCAACCACCTCCACTGGATATGTTGCTAGAGCGGCAGATATTCCTGCCAGCCCACCGGCAACTATAGCTCTCCATTGCGAGATATCACCCTGTTCATCAATGTGAAGGTGCACAATGCTGCCAAAAATAGAATGAAATGAATAGTTGTGATATTGCAATATAGCAGAATACCATTCCCACAGAACTTTCAGCATTTTTGACAAGTTTAGAGTATCAGTCATATCTACCAGATACATTTGATACCTAAAACCTAATAATCTAAAGACTAAAATTTGGTTAAATGCTTTAACTTAATAAACTTTAAATTACTAAACTTAGAGCGATGTAGCTACTCTTTTAAGAAAAAGTGTGAAAAAATATGACCCAGTGTAATATGTTAATATGCAGGAATTTACTGTATTGCAATTTCACAGGTATTTTACCCATATTTGGAATTGTGCATTGCGTTGTGTCTTAAGTTTGAAAGAAATGTACATGCGTTTAATGGCAAATAACATTATCAGTTTGTGTATTATTTATTTATTTATTTACCAAGCAAAAAGGTTATCAGCATATGGGAATCGGTGTATGAGAATGATTTCTGAAAAAAAATATGTGATGTGAAGTCAGGAGTAATAGCAGCAGAAAATTCAGCTTTGCCATCAGAGAAATAAATTACATTTTAAAATATATTCAAATAGTAAACTACTCATTTAAATTTTATTCACGTTTTAAAATCTAACTATTTACTGTATTCAATATACACGTTCTTTTCATAGGAACAAAACAGGTCGGAATGCCCTCCACTCTTTTTCCTGGAATACTGGAACACTATGTACGAGTCTTTCTAAAACAGTTTCCGCTGTCTCCGTTAAACCCTGCAGCACGTGAAAATACTCGTGACCGGTATAATTATGAAGTACTTCTGAGAGCCCCCTATGCTGGGCGTGGCTAAGTACATAGTTCATTTTAGGTGTGTTCGACATCGGCTGCGGCTGGATGCAACCGATCGGCGAGAGTAGCCGCGTGCAGGTGGGGAGGAGCTGAAAACGGAGATATGAAGACGGACACGTTGTGGCTCCCGTAGTTTGCTGCAATTACGTCAGTCATGGCAGATCACGTGGCGATTGCTTACTTGATCGCGTTTAATGTGTGTATAAGTGGTGTTTTGGAAGGGTCTTGAATGTTGTTAAGTTGAAGTTACAGCAAGTTGTTAGCAGTTTGCTAACCACATGCAGGTGAAGTATAAACACAGCAAAATAAACTAAAGAATATGAAGAAACCAAACAAATGGAGGAACATAATGTATTATGTATCATTTGTATAGGAGCATACATTTATGACCACATTAGATTGTATGCTTTTAAGATTAACATTTTAGTTCTTAAAAATGCTCATTTGAATAGGTTATGCTGCTGAATACTGTAAAAGGTCTGTATAAAAAAGAAAGTCATGCAAAATAAACATACACAAACTTTATATTAACAATAAAGTAAATACAGTAAAACAATATTTAATAAATATGATTTATAAGATGAAGACGACATAAAAACGTATTGAACTGTTTTAAAAGTCCATATTAGAATTTCTGAAACTGAAGCCGACTCGCAATAAACTTGAAACGCACGTCATCTGTGTCATCAGTGAATCCAGCCAATCGTGGATCAGTTGTGTCGTCATCAGAATCTGTGCAGCCGCTCTTCAGAAGCTGCGCTGGCTAAGTTCTCCGGCTACTCTCGAATCGCTCTCGTGGTACTTTGACGGCACACGTCACAGTCACGTGGCGTCAGCGCTGTATCAAGTCGGACAAAATTTCTAACCGGCATGCACTGCTTCAAGTCAGCCGACGATCGGTTTGCGCAAAACTGCATGAAGTCGAACAAGCCTATTATGAATGCACAGAATTAAGGCCACACCCACTGCAGCTTCAGGATGCTACACGATTGGTCAGGAAATGAAGGCGTGATGTATCACGTCACGTTGAACTAACGTAAACCCCCAAGTAACACAAGCTAAGCTAATAAAGACAAAAAGGGAAATTTTAATCATAATTTCTTAAAACGATCTATCGTAAATGTAACTTCTTAAGCATACTTTAATGCGTCCTGATTTGTTAGTATATAATTAATTAACAATTCAATTATCTTTACTCTTCAACCTTAAAAGGCTATCAAGCTAACACGTCAACTTCCTGTTGTCTTTGTTTACCATCACAGCTGATCGAAAAGTTTATCATATCTTAAGAATAACACAAGTCATCAATAAGTGCATCAGACGAAAATGCTTATATTCATTATTTAATAGTAGAAAGATATCATACTTACTTTTTGTAAGTTGCTAAATGTATGGCACTGTAGGGGAACAACCGTAGACAGGAAACCATATTCCCCTTCCAAAAAGCTCGAAGTCCCTCATTCTGACAAATAAAAACAAAGCTGTGGATGAATCCGCGTTTACAGTGAAATGTTCCTATTTGACTCAAAATCTTCACGACTTCCAGAGGTGACGTTACTGTTTTGCTAAAAATCCCGGCAAAACCGACGCACAGTAAACTTTGAGAACTTGTCAGTCGGTCGTCCTTTTTTACTGTGGCCATACTTCATGAGGACAACGATTTTCTGCTCCAGCCGTTAAAGTAGAAATAAGTAGCGGATGAAAATAAACACTAACGGCTCTGTTTGTCACACAGGCATCCGGCTGCAGCGCAACATGTCATATTGGTGGATCGTTTGGTGGAGGCGGGGTGTGGTTAGTGCACGCGCAAATTTGGTTGCAGGCAAAATCAAGCCAAAAAGCTTGTGTTTCTTAAGAGAGCCACAAAAATGTAATGTGTTTTCTTTTTTCGCTTATGGGGCCAATGCAAATCTTCTGAAAAACTATGAATGAATGGGACACATCGTGGTGTCAATACATACACTCCTCTTAGTCTTTGACAGTGTGTGAAAACAGTTTTGAAAAGCCCTTTGTCAAAACCAAATCAGCTAAATATATTAAATGAAGATATGCGTTTCTACAATATGTGCTCCTGTTGCAGGAAATTTGAAAGTAGGGCTATTATTCCAGCAAGGGAAAAAATGGGTAACATCAGAACTCTGTCAGTAAAGAATTATGAGCATTATATTTTTTATATATATTTGGTGTCTTGTTCTTCTCAAAATACATCGTACACATAATGTAGCCAATATATATTATCGGTTCACTATGGATATCTGAATAACGTGTAATAAGAAAGTGTAAGATAGATCGATGAATATTAATAATAAAAATGTTTAAAGAATCATTCGATCTTTTTTTCCTTCCAAATAACAGGTTATTTAAAATATTATTTGTATTTTTTTATTAATTATTATTTTTATTTTTTTTTTTTATTTTTTTTTTTTATTATTATTTTTTTTTAATGTATTGTGGCATTAAAAAAGCACCAATAAATGACCAGCCGATGGCAGTCTTGGGCAAAAAAAAAAAAAATCAAGTTATGTTGAATTATTTGTTTAATCTTAATTTGTTCAGTTGAAGTTGAACAATTGCAAAATTAGAAATAATGAATCAGCTATCTAATACATAAAATATAAAGTTAAGTTTTTATAAAAAAAAAAGACATCTTAAATTATTAATAAACAATATATTCACAGATGAAAGTCTTAAAGTCTCACAGAAGAATAGTCTGTACATTTATAGTCCACAGTAGTTTTTGGATCACATTACACTTATAACATATATTTAGAATGAAGAAAAATGAACTCACACCATTCTTTGTATAGAATATTTGCCAGAAACAACTATAACAAGTTCAAAACGTTGGGGTCATTAAGATTTATTTATTTAAATAAATAAATAATTTTATTAAGTACATTAAATCCAAAAGTGACAGTAAATACATTTATAATGTTACAATATATTGCTGTTTCAGATAAATGCTCTTATATTGAACTTTATTCATCACATAATAAAGCATAACTCACAGTTTTCACAAAATATTAAGCAGCACAACATTAATAAAACAAACATTTTACAACAAGTTTTCAACATTAATAATAATAATTAATGTTTCTTGATCAGATAATCAGTATATTGGAATAATTTATGAATAATAATGTGACGCTGAGGACTGGAGTAATGGCTAATATAGCTTTACAAAAATAAATTGCATTTAAAAAATTTTTTTCGATTGTAATCATGTTTCACAATATTACAGTTTACAATATGTATACAATATGTATGCATGTTACAAACAGTTTTTTACTGTATTTCTGATAAAATAAATCCAGCATAAAACAGTTCTTTAAAAATCTATTAAAAAAACAGCAGTTTAACTGTTTATTTCAGTATAAACATTTTCTTTGCATGCATATACAATTATTACTCTTCATAACTGTATATATATACATATGGCTTGACGCAAAGAGAGAAGTCTTATGATGATCCACCGCTGGTTAAACAGCCAGCAGATGGCAGTCTTTACTCAAAACCACGGATAGTATGCATTTCAAATGAGATATGCTGTTAACCTCAGCAATGATTAAATTATGCATGTATAGTACTATTGATATTACCAAAGGAAAACACATTGTTTAGAATAATAATATTTTGTAATTATTTCAACACTTTCATAATCTCGCATAATTATTAGCAGAGCAATTCACGTACATAAAAATAGATGCATTGTTTTACTTTAGGGTTACTGCATTTAATGTTGAGTATGCCAACTGCATCTGTATCAGATCAGTGGGGAACTCGCCTTGTTCATGAATCTCATGGCTTCATTTGATCACTTTGAGTAAGTATTCAGTTAAAAAACACATGTAAAAGGGGGTCATGCTTTATCTTCAAAGCAGACATTGGTTTTGTGGGTGATCTCTTTGTGTCAATATCTTCTAATCCACCAAACTGTGAGTTACATAAACAACTAGTCCATGCCAATCATACCTTCAAACCCTTCACGACAACAAACACAGTAAAAGGATGCCACATTGTGGCATGTTGCCCTATGTATGAAAATGAGCACACAATTCCCCTAATTTCCCAGCATGGTCTTGTAGTTCCTTTCCTGTTAGGGCTAGTGTTTGTTTTCAGCCCTGCGATGTGTGCCTCCCTCCCCTGCTGAGTCGACAACCTCAGCTGCCTGTGAAGATCCCACCTCCTGTCTGTAGCCGGACCACTTGGCTTTTTCACAAAGGCTACTGGAATAACAGTGCCCCGAGAAGGAAATGACAGTCTGTTCAAAAGAGCCACAGCATTGCTGGTGGGGGAGGTGGGCATGTATGACTTAGAGCAGTGCGAGAGATCTTTTATCATCGCATATTGCTGAATTATTTAGCATTTGAAATTCATACAAATAAACCCAGGTTTAAGTTATGCATATGTGTCATACTGCAGCATAAATGGGGAAAAAGTAAACAGCCTCCTCTGGTAGTCACTTTATTTACACATTCAGTATTTACAGTCACGTTGACTTTCATTGAGATCTGACCGCAGTGAGAATGAGTGAATTTTCTCTGCCCTCAGAAGCAGTAAAAGTCCCGGCGCTTCCTTTGTTCATGACAAGAAGGACTCCTTTGATCTTTCAGTCATATGTATGCGGCTCCAATTACAAGATAATGGAGTGATATTTATGAAAGATCAGGTGTGAAGTGTGCGCATGTGCTGGATCTTATCAATTAGTGGACGAGCCACTTGACAAGACGGACACATTGTGTGCTTCCGAGAGAAAATATCTTCTCGGGCCCCTTAAATGTGTCTCTCAATCATGTTCTCACCTTTGTTTATTCACTGTTAGCCATCCTCACCCGCCTCCTCTGTGATCTGCATCTACTATAGTGGATAGGGCACTGACTTCCTCTTGAATTCACACAGTGCCCTTCCTGACTCCCGCACTGACTCTGTGTCCTGGACTTATTAACCCGGGAACTTCCAGAGCTCCTTTGTCTTGCTCTTCTCTATACTTTGGGGGCTGCGAGTGGAGAGGACAGCTATTGTCATTCACTGTATGCCATGCGCAAGTCTGCCCTTGATCCCTGGCTTTGAAATGGAGTTCTGGAGGAAGAGATACTGACTCATGCAATAGTCTCTGAATTAGCCCTACTTTGTAACCCTCTTTAGTCTATATTATTATAAAAAAAAAACAATTCTTCTCACAAATTACAATGAATTATTTTTTGCAATAGAATATGTTTATTCAAATAATGTTAAGCCAATGTAAACTATTTGGAGGTCCTCTACAATTGTGGGCCTGTAGGATATAATGTGTTGTGAATGTTAAGTATCAAAAGAGGGCGCTCTTTGTTAGTCAGTGGACACAGTGGACACACACTGGAGACAGGGCAGAGACAAGAGCAATAAAGTTCTCACCTCATTATCAAGAACACAGCCACATCACAGCCCACTGCCAGGTGGGAAAAGGGAAAGAAGGGGGATGTCGAGATAATTTGGAAGAAAAGGCTGAACTGACACGCTTCACCCGGTAATACTGCAGATAGTTGACTAATCCACTCCACAGAAAGGGAATATTTTTATAAAGAGAATATTTTTTCAGATTATATTTTGTTATGTTTTGTACTGATTAAGTATTATAAAAACTATAATACTAATAAACACCCACACAAAAAAGATTCATTATTCATTTTCTGACATGCTTTTGACATGCTAAATAGAGTCACCATTTACTATCCATTTACCATTTATTACTTTATTTGTTTTCCTGCAAGTCATATGACTGTTATCCGACATTAAAGAGCTGTGAACATGTAAATGTGTTGTTAAATTATTGAAATACTAACTTTAAATTTGAGGGGGAAGTCAAAGGAGACAAAAAAGTTTGGGAATTCCTGATATAGGCAATTTAGGCCAGCATTAGCATTTCCTCATGAAGAATAATTACTATGAGCACTGAGAAGCTTTCATGAGAGCCATTTAGTTATAGAAGCTTGCGAGTGCTAGATGGACCAGGGCTCCTAGCAGCTGGTGTCCTCCTATCTTCACATGTACAACCAATAAATCAATATCAAATCTAGCAAGGAGCCAGATGGCCTCCTTCCAGACCCTCGACATAGTGGGTCACAGGCCACTCAGAGCAGCATGGCTACTGTAAGCCAGACCAACAGAGAGGAGCCTTTGAAGGCTTAGACATTCAACAAGGAGGCTATGAATGACTAAAGGGGACAAATAAGCTGTTACGACTCTGGTCAGATCAGTGTTTGTGTTTCTCTGAACATCAAAGGCCCAAGACTGTTTGATATGCAGCCCCCACACCTTGATCCAGAGCCGGGACAGGTAATGGGGTGGAGTAGTCCATTGAGTAACAAGGAGGGGGGGCATGTAGAGTCCTCCTCTTAGGTCTTGCTCTAGGGCACTCGACTCAGACAAAGAATCTTTTAGGATCTCCGACTCCCTACAGAGCAGTCGGCCCCATGAACTGCTCACAGCTGTGGCCTGTGCCAGGACCTGGTTGCATGGAGCTCTCTGTGGTCCTAATGGGACTTATGTATGCAGTGTCCAGTACTGAACAGAAAAATAATAAAACAACCTTTTTTTTAAATTCTATATATATATTGTATCTGTGAAACTTTGTAAAATACCCAGGTGCTCAGATTCATGTACCATTATACTAACATAGTACTTCATGGTACTTCCAAGACCAGCATGTAACATAGCACTCTATACTATAGTACTTTATTTATTTATATATTTATTTATTTAACCATACTTTACCATTCAAAAGTTTAGATAAGTAAGATAGTAAGATATTTAAAGAAGAAGAAGAAATGATTAAAGTATATTATACACGTTTTTATAATATAGCAAAAGGCAAATCAGCATATGAAATTTATGTCTGAATGATCACTGAAGCCTGGAGTAATGGATGCTGAAAATTTACGAGGAAAAAATGACATTTTACAATACATATTCAAATTGAAAATAGTTATTTTACATTGAATTAATATTTCACAATTTCTGTATTTTTGGTCAAATAAATTCAGCTTTTGTAAGTATAACATAAAAAAATCTTACTGACCTTATTAATAGTGTACATATTAACTACACCCATCTAACACCTTCACATTAAACATAATAAACTGTCTTTAATAAATGGTTAACATTATTGGCTTTCCTTGGCTAGATCTGAATACTTAAATTTGAGTCAAAGGCTACTTTCATCAACACTACATGAAAAAACCATTGTTGAAAACCATTTTCTTAAAACACACAGCAGTATGTGCCAGGGATTAACACAGACAATGTCATAATTTTAAAAAGTTAGACACAAAAAAAAAAAAAACAAGTTAAACAGTAGTTTGATTGAATGACTGTTCACAGAGGAGTGTGAAATGCCAGCTCAATAGTGAGGTGTGACTAGGGTGAAGGGGGCAGCTCTGGCCTTTGTGCAGCTCCCAGGCTGAATGTGCGGCGGCTATTGTTCAGACATGACCGCTTGGCCTCTCAGTCTCTCTCCTCCACAGCTTTGTCCAGAGCTGCATGACCACTTCCTTCACCCAGGTCAGGGCAAGGTCATGACTTTGGTAACTTACCCCTTAACCGTCTATGCTGTCTACACATCCATACATGCATAAATGTTCAGTCAGGCTGAATTTGAAATACACCTACAGGGGAATAAAAGCGGGAAAATGTTAAAAAAAGAAGAAAAAAAAAACAATCATAAATGTATGAGTTCTATTCAATTCAGATTCTAATGGTAGAAAAACCAAGATCAGCAAAGGAGTAGGATCACAATAAAAGTCGTCAAATTTATATCATAATAAATAATAAATTACATGAATCATTTCACAGAGTGACTGAGAGTTTACATAACATGCTCAGATTTACAATGTTGAATTAACCCTCCTTAACCCTAATGGGCTCTTCTATGTAACTGTGAACACACAGGTCAGTCTGGTCTCTTTCTCATGTTCCAAGGCCTTGTTGGACTGTGAAGAATGAAACCCCTTCTCCGTTGATAAGAAGAGGAAAGGCTAAAGTGCTTAAAGGCATGGTATACACTGTTTTACTACTTTGATGGAGGCCGAGTGAAGAAGGAGGGGAGGTATATTGGCTGATAAAGATCATCATGGTCTTTGATCTTTAAAAAACTGATAAGATGTTACCAAGTGGCATGCTGGGTGGACAAGCAGACCCACATGACAGGTACAAACAAGCAAACGCAGCACCAGAGGTGATGTCTGCAAAGAGAGCCAGATAGCTACAGGAGGAATGGCAGATGGGCAATCAGCCATTTTGCTTTGGAGTGAAGTGAAGTGAAAATTTAACAAAGTTCACTTGCCTCACTGAGCAAAGTACTTAAGATTTATATTAGATATTTTATGGATGAGTAGAGAGCATTATTTATAACTTCAAGCATTGGTGATCATGTTTCCATTTACCTAAGGGAAATAAACTAACTTCCTTTTTAGCTAAATCAACTATGCCAGAATATTAGAATTGTAAGAACATGCTTCACCAAAACAGCACACTGAATCAAAGACATCATGGATTTTAAATACAGTTGCACAATTTGATAGCTGAAGATTGTTAAAGGGACACTCGAATGTCAAACTAAAGCATAGCGGGGGTGGGCTGTGTCTGCCTGCTCCCATAGCACTGTTTTAGAGCCTGCATGTGGATGCCAGACAGACCCTGAAGTCTGGGGTGCAAGCTGCAGCCTGAAACAGATGCCTGGCTGTCGGGCCAGGAGAGAAGGGGGGTCTGTGTTGGACAAAATGTGGGGAACTGCCTGTGGAGTTAATGTGCTTTTATTGGTCCTCCTAGCAATATTCACTGCACCTGCATCAGGTCAGTAATAAGTGTGCATGTTAAGAGAAGGATGCAGGATGTTACAATGGATATCTGTGAGTACATATGTATATAATTATGTATATTGGCTTGCACCTGTTATATAGTGACAGGATAGAGAGGTCACACATGAATATTACATCAGTGATAAATCATCAAGCAAAGACTTTTCTCTTTTGATGACAATGCACTCTTGCATTACACACACTTAAAGACTACAAGCAAAACATGCTTTGTATTAATAATAAAAACAAGGTTACAAATAAAATAAAATATGTTATGGACTGGCTATCAGTTGAGGACAAGCGATTTGTAAAATAAAATTAAATTAAATGGACTGGTCAACCATTCAGGAAAATGAATGAATGTATGAATAATGAAATTAATAGAAAAGTATAGATAAAATAATAATCTGTGATGGACTGACCATTCATCAAGTGGATTGGAAGATGGATGGATGAATCAAATCAAATCTTTAGTGGACTGACCACCATGACAAGAGGTTTGGAAAATGTATAGATGAAATAAAATCTTTATATGAAGATTTCAGTCTTAAGTATTAAGACTAATTCCTGTTCATGGCCCAACGACAAAGACAATTAAAAGAATTAAGACGTAAGAGCCTTCATTATCAGTTCCCTCCTACAGACATCAAAAGACACATACAGTGAGAGTGCAGCTGCCCTAGTGTGACTTTCCTCTCTCACACTGCCGTTTGTGTTGAGGATGTTTACCGATCCCAGGAAAGACAAACAGGTTCTTTCTTATTTGTGGGAGTTGTGCTAAAACACAGGAGCCAATAGGACTGAATCAGCAAAAGGGTCTTTACTGTTACTCATTGTTGCCATTGTTGTTTTTCATTTCCTTTCATGTTAGCTGCGTCTTCATACACACAGACGTTCCCGTCAACAGCCAGGGTCACAGCTGGAATGTTTTAGAATACAGTGGCTATAATGCTGGAAAATTGTGTTGTACCAATCTGATCCCACTATGGTTATAAATGGCAATCAGTTTATAGATAAAATAAAGACTGTACATTAAAGGATATACATATAATTTCTTCTGCATATTACATAACTTATCACATCCGTGATTACAAGCTGTGAGTGTAAACTGGGGAATAGCTGCAGAAATGTGACACTCGCACAGCTGAAATCTGCATAAGAAAATTTTATGTTTGTACATCACTTTCTGTATTTTTGGGTCGCAAAGGGTTGCTGAACAACTTTACAAGCTCAAACAACATTTAGATACAATGACAAATATAAAAAAACATTTATATGATTCACTACAAAACCAGCTTTTGTCATAAAGCCTGTAGATTTGACCTGGATTTTTTTTTTTTTTAAGATTTTGTAATTTATAATGGACACTACTTAGAACAGTATTTTGAGCAACAGACAACATTTTGTGGAAAAAAGTAAGGTCTTGAACAGATATTAGTTTGATAAACAAGAGTCATTGTCTGTGCTGGACATACAGGGGTATAAATCAAAGAGGGAACAAGCCTCAGCGCAGAGGTTTTATGAGGGGAGACTTCCCTTGCATCCTGCAGGGGGTAAAAGACAACACTGTTCAAGTGTCAGAGTGCTTTTAACTGGCAGGATCACAAACAAAGAATTATTACTTTATTGGACATCATTTAGAAAGACTTTTTTGCACTCACTCTGATTTCTAGATTAACATGTAAGTTATTATCTTAAAATTATAGTTATTAAGAAAAGTTTCATTTACTCCTGCTGGATTGCTGCTTGATGAAAACCGCTCAGAGAATAATAGCAAAGGTCCTTGCAATTAATTTGTTATTTATGCAATCATAAACAATATTACTCATGAACTGTTTGAATGAGGACACTTAACAGTTGGACAAGTGCATTATTCTAAAATGAATGATGGCCATTCAAGTGTTGTCAAACTTCAGCTATTCTCACAGCTGCTAATGAATTGCTTACATTAAACATTAACACTTTTGTCGAAGCGTGAAGAATGAACAATATTCATAGCTATAGTCATTAAGAAAACAAATAAGATGGTCCTGCAGATTAATCAAAACTCTGAGAAAGCCTCATAAATTAATCTACTGATATTTTGTGTGCACATGGGAAACTGGGGGTAGTTGTCACACTCTCAAATTAGAATAATAATAGGAAATTAAATTCTTAACTCAATTCAAATTTAAATATCAGAATATTTTTGTTACAACAGTTTAGTGAACAAGTGAGCACGATAAAAATAAACGGAAACACATTCAAAAAAAGTGTCAACAATATAATGAAGAAACTGTTTTCGTCATAAATGTCAAATCACAATTTTATTGGGTCTGTTTGTAAATTGTTGTGATTATATTTAGTAAGTTTATAAAAAAATTTTTTTTTCATGTTTCATGATTTTCTTGGTGTTTAATAAATATAAGACTTTAAATGTTGCTATATTTTACTGTTTATTAGCATTGTGGCAACTTAGTCCTTACAGTGTGACAGCATGCCCAGCCAACGTTTAAAAATCATCCCGACTTCACATTTCAGTATTTTAGCCGCGTTACTAATATGTGAACCTGCCCTTTTGAGTCCAAATGTTAATTTATTCTCTACCTGCGCGGACTTCCTGTGAAAGCGTCAGATCCGACTTGTTTGCCTGAAACTCACGCTCATTGCGTCGCCTACCATTCATTAATACCTGCTGTCTTGTCCATTTATTAAAACGTGGGAAAGGAAATGATGAGATACTCAAATTTTGGAGTTTAGACGAAGTGAAGACGACTGATGTTTTCTATTTCGACAGCGTCTTTGTTTTATTACTTCCGGAACATCCGCACAGGTAAGACTAGTTTCGGTCTTGAGCGCGAAATGTCTAGCGCGTCTCGATTCTTGCATGACACATTAATCTCACAATATTTGCTTTAACTTCATCTGTAAGTTACCATTGTTGCCTTATTATTATTGAATGTGAATGAAACAGGGTAAATCGAACATTATAAGGCTTCTTTCATAACAGGTCTGCTCCAACACATTGTAGGAAGGTTTAGCAGGTTGGGTACGTTGTTAAGATAAAGGTAACTAGGTTGAGATATTCAAAGAAACAAATGCGTTAGTTGTGTTGCTTCTTAGCCCAACATGTGATTCAAGGGCACTGGGATGTCCAAGTTCCCATCAGAATCTCCTGTCAGTTGATTGATGAATGATTTATGGCTTCCTTCACGTGTGTCATTTACCTGCAATGTGTGGGTCAGAGCACGCAGAAGGTTAGAAAAGTCAAATGTTTTGTATCAGATGATATGCTGTAATAAAGTAAAGCATACTGTTAAAATTAGCTTATGACTCCATAAAAAGGAGGTGGAGTCTCCTTTCATAATAAACAACTGCAACTGACTTCCAGAAGTAAGCAAATACAATGCATGTTGTACTTTCTTTGTCCAGTTGTTCTGGTTGTTTGCTTGTGGTGTGTATTTTTATATAGCTTGTTTATTCTTGTAGAAGAGAAAGTGTGTTGGTCTACTGGTTGTTCAGACTTGTTGTAACATTAAATTGTTCGTTCTTTCAGAAAATTGAAATTCTGTCGTCATTTACTGTATAACTTTCTTCTGTGGAACACAAAACAAGATGTTGACAGCGCAACGATGCGCTGAAAGTGAATGATGACTGAAGCTGTCATTCCCTATCATTATGTCTCCTTATTCCTTTTGTGTTCCACATAAAAAGAAAGGTTTGAAATGACATTTGGGGGGTTGACGGTCTTCATTTTTGGGTGAACTGCCTCTTTAAAGCCTAAAATGTTGATTAGTGGGAGTGCAAGTATTAATGGTTAGAGTAGGAAATGTTTAATCAGCCTTTTTGTGAAGAAAAACTCCAGGTGAATGTATATTTTCATACTTTCCGAACTAAGTCATTCTGTTGGGGCTGTGCCATTGCCCGTGTATTCATAAGGGTGTGTCAGAGGGAATGATTCATGGCCCCTGCTAGAATTGTGTAGGTGAGAGCATTTCATACTGGGTGTTCACATTTTCTTTGATTTACCATTTGTTCTGTGGGCGGTGGAGAGGACAGGAATAGTGCTCATTTATGACATCAGCCTCCTGGTAATCCTAACATCTGGAAACACTGTATGGACTTTGAAACAGTTTGGTACACAAACAAGTGATACTTTATGTACTCGGAGAGGTATGTGGACTTAGATTTGTTAGGTTTTGTAGGGGAATTCCACTTTGAGAGATGCACAAACGCTACATCTTTACTGGACAGGAGAGACTGACAAGCTGCTTGTCTCCAGTGTGTAAGATACTCCCATGAGGCTATGGGATGAGTCCATCTGTCTTAGCCAGGGTCACAGCTTCAGTGGACAAGTGTGGAAGTAATTCTAGCTAAACATCACTGAGCCATAAGGCTGAGGGTTTTAGAATGTTTATCAAGGCTGCTCTTAATTTGTGGTGTTTAGTAAGTCACTTTTACTGTTTAGAGTGTATATTTACTTTCATCGAAGGATCCCAAACCATTTCTTATGATGAAAATATTGTTATATTATTAATTTGGTACCATTCAGGACCATAGTTGCAAGTAGCGACCTAGCCCACCCTAGAATTGTAGTGATGAATTTTACATTGGCAAGCATCAATCAGTATTTTTCTACGGTATGTAGTATTAAACGTGCATGGGCTGCAATATTAAAATTCTGGTAAGTTATTTTAAATTTACGGACGATGTTAAAATTCTATACTGTTTTGTCTCCAAAACAATAATTAAACTTAAATTCAGGCATATTAAATACTTTTCAAATTGTATGCATCAGAGCATGATGTACAGTTTGGAAATGGGATATTAAAAAAAAAAAGTGAAGTGACATTCAGCCAAGTATGGTGACCCATACTCAGAATTTGTACTCTGCATTTAACCCATCCGAAATGCACACACACAGAGCAGTGAACACACACACACACACTGTGAGCACACACCCGGAGCAGTGGGCAGCCATTTATGCTGCGGCGCCCGGGGAGCAGTTGGGGGGTTCGATGCCTTGCTCATTCCGTCTGGCCCGAGACTAGAACCCACAACCCTTCGATTGGGAGTCCAACCCTCTAACCATTAGGCCACGACTTCCCAAAGTTTCGATGTTTGCAAATGATTACATTTAACAGTGAACTAAATTAATAAATTATTTTATTACATTTTAAAGTTTAACTTTTGGATTTAGATGATGGATAACAACGATAACAAATGTAAAAGTAGCACAGTGTATATAAAAACTGCTAAAATAAATAAAGGTAACACTTAACAACACAGTGTAACCCACAAGTGTTACCTTTTATTTTTTTGAGTAATGTAAATATAAATAGCAAAAAATAACATTAAACATTGAAAATTATATAAATAATACATCGAAAAATAGAGTACTGTAGGTAGGAAAAAATTCTATTATATTATATTATATAATATAATATAAAATTATATTATATTAAATATAATTTTCCCAATACCTTTATACATGAAATATAAAGCTGCTTTTTAAATTTTAGAATGGGGGTCCCTCAATTAAATTTTATAATATTTGAGGTCTGTTGCATCTAAAATGGTGAAAACCCCAAATATATAATATCTTTATATAACCTAGCTTTAGGTTGTGAATCACTGATTTTGTGTTAATTAATGCACTTGGTGGGTTATGTCCATTCAGTTATCTGCAGAATATGAAGGAGGTGAGTGAGGGAGAGAAATATGTTCTGCTCAACCATGGATAACACACACACACACACACACACACCTCACCGTGTAATTGGCAAGAGGTTGAGCTTAGTTCTTAGAATGCTTTGCCTGTACTAGTACCACATCAGCAGTCTACACTCCCCCTCGTCCCCTGACACACACACACACACACACACACTCGACTCACACACGCATACAGCACGCTCTCAACCCCTCCTCCTGAGTCGACACAGCCGGACTCTGAACGTTTCTCTCCAGTCTGTTGAGCTCCCCTCTAACTGCATGTCCTTGCATACACACACACACACACACACACATTCACATGCACAGACAGTCTCTGTCCCTAGTTGAGATGACGGGCTCTGGTTTCAGTTAGGCTGCAGGCGGCCAGCGCAGCTGTTGGGCTTGGGTTTCTTGTTTTCATGCAGTGGCTGCTGGGAGTCTGACTGCATTGCCAGCATCTGAGGTGGGTTGGAATAATGATTGAGATTTATTACATTCATGGCGGATGGTGTGTTTGTTTTGCTCATCCATTGAAATGCCGGTTGTTAATTGTGTCATTGCGTTGCATGTATTGAATAGTAGTTTTGGTTATGTATTTATGGTTTTCTAAACAAGAGTTTTTGTAGCATTGTAGTTTTTGTATCATTATGAGGTCACTGACATGAGTGCCCACAGTAAATGCGTTTTAAAAAAAATAATATATATTAAAGGTTAAAGATGTTTTTTTTGTTATTATTATCAATGTAAAAAAATTATAATATTCAAATTAATTCAATTTTTTTGTTGTTTTCACGGAGTCACACCACATGACATTGTTAATGTAGTTTATTTAATGTTACGATACATATTGTTTAGGTTTCATTGTAGATGGATTTAGCAGAGATTATGTGCTTCACAGAGGGAAGTGGCCCATTACTGACCGGGCATGAAGTCATTAACAACAAGCTTGGAAATTCTACACTATTCATTTTGAGTTCTTGCTCTTTTTTTTTTTTTTTTGAGCAGCTTCTTTGTTCACCCTAGTAGTATTGACTGCTGCCCTCCTGTCATTTCACAGAGCTTAACCGGTTTAATGACTTGAACATTGATAGTTAGCCAAACTCAGATTGCTCTTGAGGAAGGAAACTCATGGAAAGGATACAGCTGCAGCCCTCTTCATATATTGTTGTGGTTAAGTGGATCCATGTCATTTCCTGTCCAGCCAGCATTAGCCCGAGAAAAAGAATGCTTGACGTGAGCTTCACTTTTCCTTTGTTCTTTTTCCCAACAGAAACCTGGGTGTAGATGAAGCGGCTAATAGTTTGTTCTCTTTCTGGATTGGAAATATTGGATTGCTTCTCATCTGATGACGCTGATGTAGAGTTTACAAGCTGAGAAAGTGGCATTAGCTCTGCAGCCCTGCTGACGTCCATCTTCACTTCATCAGGTCATGACAGAGCCGAAGGAGTTTCCACCAGGGGGTGGCTTAACATGGGTGCGGGTGTGTAAGGAATGTGGACAGTGTCATGATGGTCGGGACAGTCACTTGTTTGAGTATCAGAACGAGGTGGATGACGAGCTGGTGTGCCACATCTGCCTGCAGCCTCTGTTGCAGCCCATGGACACGCCATGTGGCCACACGTACTGCTACCAGTGCCTCAGCAACTTCCTGCACGACCAGGACTTCTGTCCTGTCGACCGCAAGAGGCTTCAGCTCCAGCAGTGCCGTGCCTCCAGCCTTCTGGTGCGGAACCTGCTGGACAAACTGGCCGTTCTGTGCCCATTCCAAAGTGAGTGCCAGCAGAGCATGCAACGCTGTGAGCTGCAGCCCCATCTTCACAACAGGTTAGTGCATGCCACAAAAGAAATGTTTACATATCACTAGGGCAGCATAGCATAAAGTCAAAGAGCTATAGACATAGAACATGCAGAACAATTATGAGAAGTCCGTGGATAAACATGCCCACGTAGTCATTAAGAGAGCTGCTCAAAAATTTATGGAATTTCACTTATTCAGGTTTCATGTGAACAGAGAGATTTGAGAGCTGAGCAGGATTAAAGAATTAGACATAAGTGGACAGTATGAACGAATACTAACATAACTGGATGTCTCTCTTTTATATAATGGAGTTAATTAGGAATCACATAAGTGATTACTATAGAATGTGTGCAGATAGTTCAGCCTTGTCACCTCTGGCTGAAACACATGGGAGTTGACAAGTTTCATTTTTACATATTAAGTTACAGGATTTACACAGTAATAAGAGTACAACCCCGCTCACAAGAATTCACTATATTGATTCATTGAATGCAAAGCCATAGTTTATGATATGGGTGATATGGTATGAAAAAAGGAAAAAGCCCCTGGGAATAAAACCCATGACTTTGGTGTTATTGCTCTACTGTTTGAACCATTGGAACACTGCATACAATGACCCTGTGCCTCAGCGTTCAGCTCCCTTACATGGGATTTTTTCTAGTGTTTTATCATATTCTTATCTTCTGTGATGTAAAAGCATGGTCTAAAGGTTGTTTGGCTGATAGTTCACGTGGTCAGGAACAGCCCAGTGTAAACACAGAGCAGCTGTGGGATGGGGAGGGAGGTTTTGACATGGTGAAACCAAGACTAGACCTGATACTGCTCTTTTTTTTTAAAAAAACCTGTACCATCTCTATCACTGCAATGCAGTAGAAAAGCCTGTTTGTGACTTCATCTGCATAGCTCCTCTTGTTTCTGTACAGAGAATTCACACACCCTGAGCATGTTCATCTTTAATAGAAAAATGCCATGTAGCTTTGCACTGAACTGATTAAGCATTGATTTGTTTTTCACTGCTGTTTTCTGCTGACTGCTGAATATGGCAGATCCAGAGCAGTTGTCAGCACTGGTGCATGTTTAGGATATTTTTAGTTACTGCTGCTGCCATATGGTAATGAATGTCTCGTAGGTTAATTAACAGCAGGCCACTGAGTAATGATGCAGAAGTTCTCTCTGACTCAGTGTGCTCCAATTCTCTCTTTCTCAGATGTCCTGCATTCAGACGACTCAGGGAAGAGGCGGAGAGAAAAAAGAGACCCTCCTGGAATGAGTTAAAGGGAAGCAAATCAGATGGAGATTTAGCTGATGCCAAATCTACCCCAATCGCACACACAGGTCAACTCAATGGACCCTCAGAACCTGGACTGGTCAATCCAGCCTTTGAAGAGGGTGAAGATGGTATAGCGGCCCTTTCTGTTTTTCTTGTACCCTGTTCATTAAATATTATTACAAAACCACATAAGAATTAGCTGATCCATGTCTAAGTATTTATGATGTGCCAAATTAAATTAAAACCATGAATATATAAATAATAATATCAGTACCAAAATGGTTATCAGACTTTCTTTCTTTCTTTATTTCCCTCCACTAAACTGACACTGTCAGCGAACAAACAAAAGCACAATAAATATAAAATGTTTCATTTTAGAACATTTAAAATTTCTTATTTTTGCTTTTAGTGTTTTACTTTTAATTTAGGATGATTGTAAAATAATAATTTTAGGTAAAATAATAAGGTAAAATAATAACTTTAATGTTGGTTATTGATTCTAGCATAAAAAATAAATCGTTCAAAGTCGCTGTCTCTTTACTATTTGTATAATATCTATTTTTCTGTACTGTACACCACCTGGTAAGGATTAGATTTAAAAAGAAAGTTTTTTTTTTTTTTTTTTTTGGTGAATTATGTAACATGTTTTAGATTTGTGGTAACTCAGGAGTTAAGTTGAAAAGTAGCACAGACAGTGAAAAGCAGAGGAAATTGATTTGCAACTATGTTTACTTTTGGGTAAAGCAAAACAGAGGAAAACTTTAATGTGCCCCTTTATCCTGTGATTAGATAACCAGTATGTGTCAGGATGAATAAATTATGGCATTAAAACCCACAATCATCACTGTCTGACAACATGTATACACATAGATATTTACCTGTCATCTGGATTATTGTAAATGCTGTTAGTCATAAAGTCATTTAACAACTCGCTCAATATCTCATGGGATTATTACATCATATGTTTGTGTGCTTCCTTAAATGATTCATTCCAATGCTGCCACGAACAAACTGCTTGTGTTTTTGCCACATGTTGAACTACTTCGTATTTTTTAAGCATTTGTAAATCAGATTCCTGATGTTTTTTTGGATTCCCAGACACCCCTCTGAGGTCCAGTCTTGTGGCAGAGGCGACTGTAGTGGAACTGTTTCGAGAGGATCCAGACAAGGATCTGGGATTGCGTATAGTAGGAGGGAAGGACACACCCTTGGGCAACATTGTCATCCAGGAGATTGTGCGTGATTCACTAGCTGCTCGGGATGGCAAGCTAGCTCCTGGAGATCATATTCTAGAGGTGGGGCATATCTCAGCTCACCATACCATCATGTTTGTTTTAGATTATCAATTGCTATTGATGTGAACCCATTAGGTGTTTTCCACCTCTTTTATCTCTCAGAATCTTTCTTTCTGTCCAGTTCTCATGTTGTCAGTGTTCAAACCCCAGCAACATTGTGTTTGCATTTCAGTCACATCACTGGATAAAGGTCACAAGTCCTTGCTTTCCTAAATGTTGGGAAATTTCCACTAGCTAGCACATTATTGACCATGTAAAATTAAAATCACTTTCAGTTGAGTAGACAAATTCTGTTATAGGTCATGTATCAAAATAGGTTTAGTTCAGTACACGTCCTATAGAACTGACCCACTTTTCACAATCTCTAAATGGTCATATTTAGCTCATTTACAGTTTATTTAGTTACAGAATTGAAGATGGAGCAGGGAGTCATTCACGTAAAATTTTAAAGGTGTAGTTCAGTGTTTTTTTTTTAGGCTTGATTGTTTATGGGGTGTGGTCTAACATGTTTTAATGCTTTGTTTTTTTATGCATTATTTTTCACATAATTTACCTTTATTCCACACTGCTCTGTCCCTTCTTTAATTAACATGCTGATAATTTGCTTCTTTTGATGCCCCTCCCTCAGAAATAAGGGACTGATTGGTTGGCTTGCCCAGTGTGTTGTGATTGGCTTCACTGCCTCTTGTGCGCGTCTAAACGTCCCGCCCCTCACCTCAGGGGCATGTGCTCCAGTTGTATTGTTAACAGTGGCATTGTTAATATTGCTTATCAGTTTGAGCGTGATTGAGAAGCAGAGGATATTATTGAAGAGGATCATGCAGTGTATAATTGTAACAGTTCATTGCAGAGGCTGAACTGAATTAGAACATTGATTTTGAAACTTGTAAATCCATTAGAATTGTTAGAAGACAGAAGTGCACCTAGTTTTCTCTTCCTCTTCTCTAAAGCAGCGCAGCGTCGCCTCGCCTGGGGTTTATCTGGGTTTGTGATGTCACGAAACCGTGAAGTAACTTGTTGTAGTCCCTACCAGCCATTTTTATAGGCATTAAACTGCCAGAATTTTAAAAGAAATCTTTAAGCTGTGTAACTTTGCACATTTTATTTATATTCTAACAGTAACATTACACACTAACTAACGTTAAAAAAGTGAAATCGCAATGAACCACCCCTTTAAAATGTAGATGTCATTATGACCAATGTAGACATTGCATTTTAATTTGGCATGAAACTACAAAATTGCCCTTTAAAAAGCTCAGTTACACAGTAATGCTTCATAATTACAATTCAGTTCAGTTAAGCAAATTGACTTTCTCGTTCCCACAATCCTGCATTCTCCTAGGATTTCTGCTTCTAGCTGTCCTGGAATGCAATGCCTTAGTAAAGTGAACCAGTATGACTGGGTTCACATTCAAATTTAACCTTGAGTTTTAATGTATGCCTCCGGCTTGTCTTCTCTGAGGTCATAAATATGGAAATCTCAATGAGGTCAGCCATCAGCCAAAGGATGATCAGTATCCCAAGCGTAGCTTCTTGGCTTTTTTAGGGAGCAAACGCCTGTAAAGAGATCTGTGGATGGTTTAGATATCTTATTTCTTGAAATGGGATCTTTTTTTCCCTCTTCTGGTTTAGCACAGCATTGATTATGACAAAGGACTGTTCCTAGCCTCTGGCAGAAAGATTTTCTCTCTTTTTTTTGAGAGATAAATAAAGCATTATTTTAGGATCCTTTTTAATATTAAAACAAAGTGTACTGGTTGGATCTAAAGGTAAGACATTAAAGGTGCATTTAGCTATTTTTGCCAAAAGATGTCGATATTTGAAAGTACCAGAACAAACATGTCCATACCCCATCGGTACACAACCCTGGCAGCGTCGATGGTGGAATCTGCTCTGCCTGTCGGCCACAGCATATCCAAGTAAAATCCAACACAGAAAAGTTGTGTTGAAAAGCAAAATCAAAACAACTTTATCAAGAAGAAACAAAACAACCTTGGCACCCGATTCCCTCCCACTCCTTGAGTTCAATCCACTGCTGGAAAGATGCTCCAATATTTACGTGCTCCTCTTGCCTGATCAGAACCCTTCTTTTTAATGTTTTGTTCGTCTGAAATTTAATTTTTATTGTTATTTTATTTTTTTAGTTAAAAAACCTGTGTCACTTGGCTATATGACATGATATGAAAGAAAAGATCTGTAGCTACTTTCATTGCTTTGTGACCTCAAGCTAACAGTATGGTCTTTTCAGGTGAATGATGTCAGTTTGGCATCCATCCCCCACATTCGTGCCATCACCGTGCTTCGGCAGTCATGTTCCCGTGTCAGGCTAACTGTCATGCAGGAGAAGGGCTTCAAACCCCGGCTTGACCATCTTGTTCAACCCTCAGCTTCTCCCCCGTCACCCAGTCCCAACCAGAACCACGGCACCATCATCCAGGTGACCCTAGTAAAGCATGAGCGCTCCGAGCCGCTGGGCATCAAACTCATCCGTAAATCTGAGGAGCCAGGAGTCTTCATCCTAGATCTGCTGCCTGGGGGACTGGCTGCCAAAGATGGCAAACTGAGGAACAATGATAAAGTGCTGGGCATCAACGGACAGGACCTAAGACATGGCACCCCAGAGAGTGCAGCTCAGATCATACAGGTACAGACAGACATAATCACTTCAGAGAGAAAAAAGTGAATGTCTTTAATTACTCTTAATACAATCTGTTACTTTTAAACACTAGATTGATTGATTGAGATATGATATATACACACACACACACAGTGGGTACGGAAAGTATTCAGACCCCCTCAAAATTTTCACTCTGTTATATTCCAGCCATTTGCTAAAATCATTTGTAAAAAAAAAAAAAAAAATTCATCATCAATGTACACACAGTACCCCATATTGACAGAAAAACACAGAATTGTTGACATTTTTGCAGATTTATTAAAAAAGAAAAACTGAAATATCACATGGTCCTAGGTATTCAGACCCTTTGTTGTGACACTCATATATTTAACTCTGGTGCTGTCCATTACTTCTGATCATCCTTGAGATGGTTCTACACCTTCGTACAGTTGTGTTTGATTATACTGATTGGACTTGATTAGGAAAGCCACACACCTGTCTATAGCCCCTTTCACACTGCCATTCCGGCAAATACACGGGTAAAGTGCTCCTGCAATTGGTCCCTGGTCGCTAGATTTTGCACTTTCACACTGCCAGTGATTACCCGGGATATATCCATGCTTTCACACACAACACAACGACACATGACATCAGGGCGTGATGTGTAATGTACGAGTCGAAAACGATCTCGGCGTCAGCACGGAAAGTGAGGAACTAACTGATCTCTGCCTCATTACAGTTTGCACATATTTTTTCATCGCAAACGTTGATCTTCCTTCAAAACAGCCAGTAAAAGAGTCACGTGATAACGTGCGTCATTACTTCGACACGGCATTAGATCTGGCTTTTGTTCACACAGCGCTCGTTCCAGGGTTGAACCCGGCAATGTTACTAGGTCCCCGACCCGGAATCAATCCCGGGACGTGTTTGCTTTCACACAGAAGGCAATGTTCCGGCAATTTGCCGGGTCCAACGTGCAGTGTGAAGGGGCTTATATAAGACCTTACAGCTCACAGTGCATGTCAGATGAAATGAGAATCATGAGGTCAAAGGAACTGCCTGAAGAGCTAAGAGAACAGAACTGTGGCCAAGGTTACAAAAAAGTTTCTGCTGCAATTAAGGTTCATAAGAGCACAGTGGCCTCCATAATCCTTAAATGGAAGACATTTGGGAAGACCGGAACCCTTCCTAGAGCTGAAAATGAAAGTCGTGACATTTGCCAAGTATAGTTAACCATACTCTGAATTGGTGCTTTACATTTAACCCATCAAAGTGCACACACACAGCAGTGAGAAATGAACACACACCCGGAGCAGTGGGCAGCTATAGATTCAGTGCCCGGGGAGCAACTGGGGGTTCAGTGCCTTGCTCAAGGGCACTTCAGCCATGGGTATTGAGTGTGGAAGAGAGCGCTGTTCATTAACTCCCTCCCACCTACAACTCCTGACAGCACCGAGACTCGAACTATCAGGCCCTGAGCTATCAGGGGAGAAGAGCCTTGGTGAGAGAGGTAAAGAAGAACCCAAAGATCACTGTGGCTGAGCTCCAGAGATGCAGTCGGGAGGTGGGAGAAAGTTGCAGAAAGTCAACCATCACTGCAGCTCTCCACCAGTCGGGGCTTTATGGCAGAGTGGCCCGATGGAAGCCTCCCCTCAGTGCAAGACAATAAGGACAAATGGTTTCAATCGTGGGAAAGATGAATGGGGCCAATACAGGGATATCCTGGACAAAAACCTTCTCCAGAGTGCTCAGGACCTCAGACAGAGCCGAAGGTTCACCTTCCAACAAGACATTGACCCTAAGCACACAGCTAAAATAACGAAGCAATGGCTTCACAACAACTCTGTGACTGTTCTTGAATGGCCCAGCAAGAGCCCTGACTTAAACCCAATTGAGCATCTCTGGAGAGACCTGAAAATGGATGTCCACCAACGTTTACAATCCAACCTGACAGAACTGGAGAGGATCTGAAAGGAGGAATGGCAGAGGATCCCCAAATCCAGGTGTGAAAAGCGTGTTTCATCTTTCCCCAAAAGACTAATGACTATATTAGATGAAAAGGGTGCTTCTACTAAATACTGAGCAAAGGGTCTGAATACTTAAGACCATTTGATATTTAAGTTTTTATTTTTTTATAAATGTGCAAAAATTTCAACAATTCTGTGTTTTTCTGTCAATATGGGGTGCTGTGTGTACATTGAAGAAAAAAAATTAACTTGAGTGATTTTAGCAAATGGCTGCAATATTACAAAGAGTGATACATTTAAGGGGGTCTGAATACATTCCGTACCCACTGTGTGTGTGTGTGTGTGTGTGTGTGTGTGTGTGTGTGTGTATATGTATGTATGTATGTATGTGTATTGTGTAAGTGATTGTTATGCTCTCCGTTATGTGTGTGGCAGACATGTGAAATGCGAGTGAACTTCGTAGTGATGAGGCTTAATGATCTCTCTGAGGAGGGTAGTGAGGGTCAGAGCAGAGGGACAAGGAGGGTCCCGGAACCGCAGTACTTCAGACGACGATCCGAATACATGAAGGTAAAAAAGTGCTTCACAAGCCCTATGGCATTATGTAGTTGGTTTAAAGGCACAAATAGTCATAGCTGTGGCCTACCATAATGCTTACATAGATGATGCAAGTTTTGCTCACACCCAATTCCATTCCCCTTCTTGCTTCTAAATATATAGAAAATGTATGCACCATTCAAAAATTTGGGGTCATTCATTTTTTTTCTTCTTCAAAAAGGCAGTAAAATCATTAATATTGTGAAATACTGTTATTATTACAAACTAAAATTGAAATAGAAATTACAACTGTTTTTGATTTTAATATATTTTAAAATATGATTTTCAGTCCTATGTTGGCAAATTTGAATTTTCAGCATCATTACTCCAGTGTCCCATGAGCCTTTTAGATTTTTTTCTCATATGCTGATTTGCTGCTCAAGAAACATTTGCTTTTATTATTAATGTTGAAAATGGCTGTGTTGCTTACTATTTTTTTAGAAATTGACTTAGACTTTTTTGTTTTTGTTGTCACTTTTGATCAATTTAATGCATCCTTGCTGAATAAAAGTATTATATCTGAACAAAAGTGGCCAAAAGTGAAGAAAACCATACAAGAAACACTCAGCAAATCATTGAGACAGCATGAATTTAACTTGTAAATTTCACATTTTTAAACATGAATTATATCTTGGATTGCAGTTTAGTAAATTAACATGTATTGTAGTGTTTTGCATATTATGAGGCAGTTTATTGTATTATGAGTTAGTCATGCAATTCCCGGTCCTGTAAAGGGGATCAAAAAGTAAAAGAAAGGTGTTTTGTAGTTAAAGTTTGACTCCTCTGCAAAGACTTGGTTGCATGTTTCATAGGTTGTGCTGCCTGCACACGGGGTGTCTTTTCACCCAGAGATCAGTCACACCCTGATTTTGTGACGCTTCCTCACCAGCTGAAGGCAGAGGCAGCAAACACAGGCTGGGTAGTGGGAGATGAAAGCACATGCCCCCGTCTCTCACTGGGACCCGTCCCTGATCAAAAGGCTGGGGTGCTGCTCTTGAGCTGCTGCAGCCTCTGTGTTTGTTTGTAGCTGGGGATCAAAGCTGGTGACAGTTAGCTTTCACCTACGGAGATGGAGCTTGAGCTCATGCTGGGAGGAAGGGCCACCCTGCTGTGTAGGAAGACTCCAGTAAGACTAAGAGAATAGAGCAGAAGAAGAGCGTTTTGCCACAATCTATGAGTTACGATGGCAGCGTGTCAGAGCCGCTCACATTAACACATCTCTCTGCTTCGCTGCAGGATCTGGGATGTTTGTTTTTACAAATGTTTTCACCGCAGGAGTCAGACACATGTCTTAAGCTTTCACTTTTCACCCATCCCACAAGTACAAAGCTTTTCAGAATACTAAATTATCATTAATTATTAAGCACACTTGCATGCGCAGTTAATGGATCTGCAGTAAGCTGAGGTACAGTCTTTTAAGTATACATGACACAACTGTAACCATACTTAATCAAATATTTGCTTTTCAAAGCATGCTCACAATGCAAGGGCAGTCCGTTTACTGTATGAACACTGTTCAAAAGTTTGGATTCAGTACTATTTATAGATGAAGAAGATTTAAGAAAAAAAATACAGTTTTGATCAATTATTACAAATTTGGCGAGCATAAAGGGACATTAAAAACAGAAAAAACATTCTAGTTTTTCAAGTTCAAAGAAAAAAATCTTGGGAAACAACTTTTGAAAGTTATTGTACACAGTAGATAAAACCAAGTTACAATCGCATTGCAAAATCTAGATCTGTTAGTCCAACTATGCAAAAAAAAAAAACTGGACTGGTACAGTGTTTACATGACTGTTTGTGCATATACTTATGTACTTAATTCAGCTGCTGGTGAAAGTTTTTGTTACTTCCATCCACATTAAAACATTTCTTTTAGTAAATTTGTGTTGTGCAAGTTTTTTTAATGTGCATTATCTGGGTTCAGGATCCTCCAGTTGGGTTCTCCAGTCAAGAGAAGACCGTGAGTCTGAAGAAGGAACCTCGACACTCTCTAGGCATCACCATCGCAGGCGGGAGAGACTGCCGCTGCCGTTTGCCCGTCTACATCACCAGCGTGCAGCCGGTGGGCTGCCTGCACAAAGACGGCACCATCAAAACAGGTAAGTCTCCTCAGTCATGGCTCCATATAAAATTCTCTTCTCTGTGAGCTTCATGTGCAATGCTTGAGTTAACTGTGATGTCATGGCTGCCGTTTCTCAGGTGATGTATTGCTGAGTATAAATGGTATGGACCTGACCCATCTGACCTACAATGAGGCGGTAACCATCCTAAAGACTCAGGCCGCTCAGAACACAGTAACACTGCAAGTTATCCGAACGTTTTCTGAGGAGGAGGAACAGGACGGAGAATCCAGCACTAGAGAAGACATGGACACACTGGAGGGACCCAAAGAGGATGACGTTAACTGGGCTCCTCTCTGGACCCGCTGGTTGGGTTTGCCTGGGTGCGATTATTATTTTTTCTTTCTCACTGGGCGTGTTGTGATCTTAATTATGGAGTGTTTTAAATTTGATGTCCACTTGGATATGGACGTGAGGGTTTAAATATGAGCAAATTGTATAATTTGACCAAATCTTTTTAATCCCAAGTTCCATCCACTGGTGTCGTGATATTATGCTGATGAAGACCAACAGTGAGAGTTGGGGCTTCAGTATCGTGGGAGGATATGAGGAGAGTCGTGGCCAGCAGCCCTTCTTCATTAAGACCATAGTCCCTGGAACACCAGCTCACTTTGATGGACGCCTCAAGTCAGTCTCCAGTCCTCTTTAACAGCATTACTGGTTCAAAGTTTGGGGTTCACAGTTTCCTCAAAAATATGAAGCAGCACAAATGTATTAAAACACTTATAATAATATGAATGCTTTTAGCAATTTAGCATGTTGGCATCATTTCTGAAGGATTGTGTGACACTGATAATTAGAGTAAGGAAGCATTCAGCTTTGCCATCACAGGAATAAATAAATTCTAAAATATATTAAAATGGAGTATATTTATTTTAAATTGTAATATTTCACAATACTGGTTTTCCTATGTCTTTGATCAAATTAATAGTTTAGGTGAACATAAGAGACAAAAACATCTTACTGAACCAAAACTTTTCTTGTGTGCGTTGTGTTTTCTTCTTTAATATGAAATGCTTTATTTAATGACTTCCTCCTGCTCTCCTGCAGGTGCGGCGATGAGATTGTGGCTGTGAATGGAGTCACTACAGTCGGCATGAATAACTCCTCCTTGATCCCAATGCTGAAACTGCAGAAGAACAAAGTCACATTGACCGTGGTCTCCTGGCCTGGCAGCCTGGTTTAAAGACTAGCCTGAACTCTATCACTGTTACTGGGTCCACCACAAGATGCACACATCTGTTATTAGACAAGAGATGTCTTGAGCATTATTGTGGTCTCTCCAAAGAACATTGTGAAAACTGAGGAAGTCTGTTAACAATCATTGACCCAAGGTTTAAAAGCAAGCCGAAAGGTTGCCTTTTTTTAATCCACTGTAGACGTCACAAGTGTGCAGTGCACTTTATTGAGCTGTGATGGTGAAAAAGTGAGAACTGCAATTAAGGGAACTGGACAAGGTTGACTTCCTGTTTAAAAAGAAGTTATATTTATCATGCCATTTTAGTATGGAACTTCTTGTTTCCATATATAACCAGTAATAATCTTTTAGCCGGTTTATGATTGACCAATGGTCAGTAGTGAGGTAAATTTTTTTGACTACCTGGAGTTGGACCACATCACATTCTCATGTTGATGGCCTCTCTGATGGCACTTTTTACACTGTTATATGTTCTGAGAATGGTTACGTTTGTGAAAAACTATGTAGTTGCTGTTTGGGTGAAAGGTTGGACTGTTTTTTAAACCACAGCTTGGCTAGTTTGACACCTTTTTAAGAATATATCTCTTGGGTGCCTTGGCTATGAATATGTACAAACACAATGATCCACACCTGCCTTAATTGCCTGTATACCAAAATGCCAATTGTTATCTTTGGGCTTTCATTAACCGTAGAACGTTTAATTGGATGCTGCTTTTTTTTTTTTTGCCTCTTTTATCTGCAAGTTCAACCCTTTTACTTTTTAATGCATTTTAGGAAAGTTCAATGATGCTCGGTCTTCAGACAAGCACAGTATATGTAAAAGGGTTATGATGACAATAAAATATTTGCTTTATTTTATTATGTCCTTGTTCTAAGCAGTGGCAGTTTTATGTTCACTCTTCTGATTCGTAGTATAATATATTTGTAACTTATTATATTAGATATTTTATATAATTTTATTAAATGACAGTTTTCAAAATGATGTATATTTATATGAAATATAAACCCTGTAATCGGCTGATAATTATTCTAGTGCATGAGATCAAAATCTCATCTGGCAGAACAACAGTGGCATCAACATTTTAACCCTGTTTGGTTTACACAGTGATGCTTTTCTGTTATTCAAGAGTTAATGCTAAAGCCACAGATTTCACTCCCTTTCCAAATCATTCATTATAGGCCCTGTGGGATTCCCAGGCAATATCTGCAGATTTGTCCTGTGGAGTACCACACCATCTAACCAGTTCGAAGGGCGAGTGATGACATGTCATGTACCAGGACAGTCTCAGACATTATTTTAGGCCATATTTTATATTCCATGCACTCAAACTGTACCGGATTTTTCATTGTGTCTTAGACTGCCCCCTAGAGTCCATATAAAGCTCAACGTTTCAAATGATTTTTTATTCCTGTAATTTGTTGCTAAATTAATATTTAAGCATCTTAAACTAAACAGTGATAAGAACAGACCATCTCAAATGCATCTGTTTGTATCATTTACATTTAGTCATTCTGCAGACTTACAATTATTCTTGAAGAGGCAAACAACTCATAATACCAAGTTTCAGGCATTGTTCAGATAAGTACAAGCTAGAAAGTGAAGGAATAAATACCAGTTAGTCAGTTCTATCTTTGACAGAGAGTAACATTAAGATCACAAGTGAATAAGCCTTATTAAAAAATAAACATTCAAAAAATGTTTGCTTAAAAGTCAACTATTTACTTAGCTCTCAAATTAACTATTTATGCCATAACTTCAATTTTTTCCCATTCACGGAACAATGAATAGCCATATTTCAAAATTATAATGAAATAAAGGGAAATTATTTTAAATGGTACCTTACATATAATATAAAATATATAGGTAACACTTTACAATAAGGTTCTATTAGTTATTGTTAATGTATTAACTAACATGAACAAACTATGAACTATACATTTTTACAGTTATTCAGTATCTTTGTTAATGATAGCTAATGAAAATACAGATGTTTATTGTTAGTTCATGCTTTTTCACAGTGAATTAACTAAAGTTAACAAGCAATTTTAAACTGAATAATTAGTAAATGTTGAAATTAACAATAATTAAACATGCTTAGTTAAAATAAAAAATAAAATAACTAAAAAGTACACATATAAAGAGAACGCTGTTCAAAAACATCAAAATCAGGAATTTATTGAAGCTTTCCATAGGATTAGGTAGGGACAAACATTTACAGGTACTTTAACAGAACCAGTACTGAGAGCAGATTCCTTTCTCTCCATTAGATTGCTAGGCAAAGAATCATTCCTCTTAAGCACAGCTCCCTCTCAAGACCATCTGCAGAGGCACTCAACTTACACAGTCACTTCTACAGTATGTGGAGCAAAGATGTTATAGAAGTTATAGAAAATAGATGAGGGGCAGTTTTAACCATTACATATACAATGCTGTGTGTGAAGTTACATCAGGAGCAGAACCACAGCATACAGCATCCACGAACACAAATAAAACACATAGTTCAAGGTTTTGCTGTACTGAATGAACAGAAACAAAACAAAGAAAAAAATACAGGGCACAAATTACAATCCAACAAAAACTGGAATAGGTCAATTTCACTTGTTGCAAAAATGAACGACATTACTCTTGGTAACAAATTGGTTGATTGGCATATGTTTTACTTTTTAAACACACTACTAATGACATTGTAAAACAATATCAAATACCTCAAGGACAATCAAGTGCAATTTTCAGCCCTAACTCGAGTGGCATCTTGTACGTACATTTTATGGCTTACTGGGTAAACCGGTCCATATAAACTTTAAAGTTACAGAGACACAGCTTATAAACAAACTATGCTACAATAATATCTTGGCGGAAAAATAACCATACATAATGTAAACATGGTATACCATACTGTACGTCCTGTCCATGATATTTACAAGTCAGTTTGTTGACTTCCCCGTGTAGTAGACAATCGCAAAAGTGTCAGATCACGGTGCTGAAGCTAGTTCAAACATCTGCTGCACCAGCTTCAAAAAGCCCCAATGCTAGACATCACACTCCCAAAACATTAAAACGCGACACACTTCTGACTCCTGCACTTACACGTCCGATTGAAGCTTGTCCTTTAACATAAGGCAAATTCACACCATAAGGTGCCTTGTTCTTAACAATACCATAATATAGTATGTGGGGAGGAGTACTCGATGGCTCTTTGGGGTAAATGCACTTTTTAAACAGCATCAGAGTTTGCTTTCTTCCCATCTCTCATTATATGTAACAACACATCTGAGTGCAACACAGGAGCGCTTTCTACTACATCAGGAAATGTGCAAAATCTGCTCTAAAGCAAAGTGACAGTGTTGCGAATTCTACTGTACAAGGTACAGGGAGAAGAGGTCTTGTAGAAACCCAGTGAAGACCCTCAATCCGAAATATATACAAGGCACTAAAGAGAGAAATAAAGGCCCTTCCATGAGGATCATGTAGAAGTCCTTTAGTCAGGTCTGAATATAGGATACTTTGGTAAGAACTCTATAAGAATCACCTGTAGACAGAAAAATAGGCATTGTTAAGCAAGCGAACTTGAGGGTTAAAAATCACCAGGCATAATTTACAACCTTATGGTCTGACTTTGCAATATAATGGAGATCTCCAGACAAAAAAAAAAAGAAAAGACTGAATGAATGAGACTTTAAGGAATAAAATTTCTCTTTTAGTTACAAATTACAGAATCACACGATAAACGTGTGTTCAGAAATGCCTTCACGGAGTGCAAAGTTCCTACTTAAGCTTTTAACAACAGTCAGGTGCTGTGATTACGAGTGTTTATCGTTCCAATCTTTATGTGTCAGTAAGACTTTAAAAAAAAGAAAAAGAAATCATACTTCTATTCAGCAAGGGTGCACTAAATTTATCAAAAGTGACAGTAAATTAAAAATATAACAAAAGATTTACATTTCAGCAAATCAGCATACATGACACTGAAGAGTGGAGTAATGATGCAGAAACAGTGAAAAGTGTTATTTTAACTTGTAATAATATTCCACAATATTACTGTATTTTTGAAATTTTTGGTGAGCATAAAAGACATCTTTCAAAAACATTTTTGAAATGTATCGTAAAATAGGTTGTGTTTCTAGTTGTATTTACCATAAATAAATTACAATTTGATGCCATCACTTTATTGAATATGGTTATATTTGTGCCACATAAATGTCATCATTTTAAAATTTTATCTGTGCCTGTTTTTAAAATAAAAATATACAGTATTGTTGAATGTAGTCATCCAAACAAATATTCCATCAGAGCTGATTCAACCTAAAATTGCATCTCGTTTTATTTTTTTTACAATATTTTAATGATTTTATAATTGATTACAATAAAAATACTATATATCTGAATCATCCCATAAAATGACAAGAGTCAGAGGCTGAATTTTTTTGACTGACTCATAAGAGACATGCTTTGCAAGTCAAAATTCTCTAATGAGATGATATTTGACAAGGTTTTCCTAACTGTCTGAAATGATTGTAGCACATTTAATTTTGTGCTGCATTTGCAATAATTTAAGTAGCAGTTTAGAGCCCTGAAATGGAAAATAAATTATTTCATTTTAATTACTTTTATGAAACTTACATATTCCATCATGTTGTTGCTCTCACATTTTCTCTTGCTGAGTTTCCAGCGCAGCCCCAGCTGAACGCGAGACACAGGAAGAGACAGGTTAGACAAAGACACGTGATAGATCTTCAAAACAGACTCATGCACTTCAGATGCTCAGACACTCTTTACACACAAGGGTTAGCTGAGGTCAAGCAGTGGCCAGTGCCAAGCAGAGTTTCCTTAACATGTCTGCACCGCTACTGACTGTCAGTCAAAGCTTCAAGACAACAAAACGAACGTGGCTTTTTACTGCTGACCTTTCCACAGTCTGGTCAGCCTCTGCACTATATCACTGCATCAGACCAATATGGCTGCGAGGCCAACAAGCATTTGACAGGGTCAAATGTTAGCAGCCCTTTTAATGATCGCTATCCACCACACACCAAGACTTCAACAACAGGGCAGCTAAATTGGAGATGATCCGCTGTCTTCATCTTTATGTGTCTGAGATTAATTCTGCGATGAGCTTACCTTGTGATATAATCTGTTGTTTTCCCATTCTAACAATTTCTGAATCGATCTTCGTGTCTGAAACACACGAACAAAAATGAGCTCGCACAAATAAATAATCATACGCAAACAAAAATAGAGAGACAGGTTTTTAAGGTAATCACCCTGTCAGACACGTTTAACAAATGCCAATAAAACTCGCAGGGCATGAAGACTACAGAGACATTTATGAGCCAAAGCTTGTAGTTAGGCATCTTGTAAGCCAATAACTTAAAATTTGTAGTTGTAAAATCCCCACCTTTCCACAATTCAACAAGCCATGACTTCTGACATATATCAGTTTCACACAGTTAATAAGTGGATGTAGTTTGTTATTTGCTTCCTCACTGAGTGGGTTTATTTATTAGGCGCTCAAATGAGGCAATAAGTAATTAATATCAATTAATGGGACAAGGACCGGTCAAGTTTGAGGAAAGACTCACTCTCTTGTTGAGACATATGACAGGCCACAGACTGAAGCCCACCGTACAGCAACAGCACAAGCAGCCGCAGAGCATCCATTTCACATTGACCGGTAGGTTCTTCTTCAAGCAAGCGTTTACTCGATTGACGCTCGTCTTGAACTCCTCCGGAGCAACCTAGAGCAGATGATTGAGGAGCAAAACAGGACTGTAAATAAGCCAGTCTTTGTGCATTATTAGTGACAGAATATTCATTAAAAAAATATAGAAAAAATATTTAATAGAACATACGTGGTCAAAAAAAAACGAAACGATCATTTAAAAAATACATTAAAAAAGGAGTTCCATTAAAAAGTCACTGGAATTATTTTTTTAAGAAAAGCTTCCATGTGTGCAGATGCTCTGTGGAGATCTTGCAACTGTACGCTTGTAACTTTCCAGCCGAGCTCTGAGACTCTCGGGGCAAAGGGAGGACAAAAAGATGAGATAAGCCCGTGGCCTGTGGCTGCGCCGTCTAAACAACATGAATGGCTGCTCATTCCTCTCTGGGTATGTACGCCATAAAACCGGGGTCGTAATCTTTTATGACAGGATGCAAAGGTCTCTTTGCAAACAGCAAAAGAACTCGGAATAAAGCCCAGCAGGCCTGATCTGTACCCTTCAGTCATCATAATCCTGACCTCATCCATCACATGTCACCCTGGGTCACAATACTGGAGATCTGCTTTATTGCCCCGCACTTCCCTCAGCCTGCTCATCCCCCTGCAGCCTTTTTGTATTTCTGCATCTGACCCAGGAAGCTTCCTATTCTTGTGGACGGCACAGTGTTTCTTTCATTATTTTGTCACCGGGAGCTGTGTCCTCCCAGAGCTGGGATCCCTGCCTTCCAGAGCCCTGGACGGTTTACTTATTGACAGAATCTGTTGCAAAAACGCATTTTAGAGATGCCATCAAGGTATTAATCAAAAGCTCACCCCATGGTGAATAATGATGTAAAGGTAAAGGTCAACGGGGAAAGATATTTTATTCACACCATAAAGAACATTTAATATGATTTAGTTTATAGATGGGAGTCAGAAATCATTACCTTTCCTGTGAGAACAGAGGGAAACTCGGTGTCAAATTTGTTGCTTAGTCCAAACCTGCAAATAAAGATTATTTTTAAAAGGTTATGATTATGGGGTAAAGATATTGAAGGCCATTTCTGCCACATATCAAAACCATCATGCATTTGTAAACAATATTCATGAGATACTTTGATAGAATAATGATACAAAGTTAAAATTATGACATAAAAAGTACAAATGTTGAACTACTCAATTATGATAAAAAGTCAAAATTATGACGTCATATTAAATAATACAATTATGAGACTATAAATGATAGTTATGAGATAAAACATTTCAATTGTGGCACTCTAAATTGGAATTATGAGATAAATTCAACAGTCAATTGACTAATGTGATAATGACTTTTTATCACATAATTATGACGTAATGTCACAAATTAGCCTTTTTATCTTATATTTAGTCATGTTTACCAAAGCATTGTTTTTTTTTTCTTATGTGGTTGATAACCTTCCAAACAAAGACTGGATGTGTCATGACAGGGGGAAATTAAATTAAATTAAAAAGCAATGGTTAACACTGGGTTAATTTCACTTAGATATAAATGTCATTAAATACTTGACAAGCAACAAAGTGAGAGAGTTCAGTTTCTACATTTAACTTGAACTGCCAGGAAATCTGAAGGCTGTGTAAGTGTCTTGTTTGTGATGTCTGTTTATAATCCATTGCAGTACTAGGTTCTTCTGTCCCAATGTAGAAATATCACATTGTTTACCTCATTAAATAATAAAAAGGCTCAAACTTCGCTCTACTAGTCTAGGTGGTGACTGAATTTCAGAAATGTGTGCATTAACAGAGGTACTTGTACTGTCCCAAGAAAGTACTGCATTAATTAAAATAGTATCTCAAGTTTACCTCAGCATACGAACAGTAGTATATCGTTAGTTACCAAACAACTTCAAATTAAAGTGAAGGTCCTAATGAGTTTGATTGTGGTTGCGGGGCAGCGTTTATCCAAGGCCAGCAATAAAACCATAAATCTCTGTGCTAACGACAAGGCTTCGGGTTAGGAGAGCTGATTCTTCCGCTTAAAATCACTGTCAGGATACAGCTGGCAAAGCTCGGCTTAACGTTACGTATGTTTTGATACCACTACTTAGCGACAGAAACATGCAGTGAGGTTAGCATGGAGGCTACAAACACAGACATTAGCTAACAGTGACTAACAGCGCTGCTGCCGATTTCATACGCTTACACGGTGATGTGACCAGCCCCACGCATGACCACAGGCTCAGGACAGTATCTGACGAGATGTTCTTCACTCACAATTCTCTCATCTTCTTCTTCTAACTCATAAATGGTATCAAAGTCCGCCATGTTGGGCAGCAGGACGCTCATGACGTCTCTGGCACAGCGCAGATGACATCATCCTGGTACTGTGAGCGAATAAATGACTAAAGGACCCTAAAACACTTCAATGTGTGTAGTTTTCAACAAAAAGTGAGGAGCTGTTGATGGCTTATCGATTTTCAGAACTGAAATTAAGTATTAACTATTTTTATTGTTTTCTAGCAATAAACAAAAGGCCTAGGCCTAACGTAGCCTAGCCTACATACAATTTTTTTTTTTTTTTTTACATAAAAACGATTTTAAAAACATAACAGTGCTTAACATATTTGCACATTTAGGCTTGTGGCCAAATATGGAGGTAAGTGCCTCCATTTATGTGCCTTTTCCCCAAAATTAACAGAAAATATGTTTGTTTGATGCCGATATTGAATTATATAATCAATATAATCAATTCAGTAGATTGGAAACAAATACTGTTGGCTATACTGTCAAGTTGTTCAAAGGTAGGCCTACAGGCCAAATCCCTATGTTGGTAATGTTTACCAGATATTTTATATTTTTCTGGTTAATTGGATGTTATATACAGTAGGCCTAATAGATTGTTGTAATATAGAACATAAAACAACAAGCCTCAAATAAAAGGGAATTGTGCCTCTAATGCTTTAAATTAATAAAGTCATAGGACACATATTGGATTTATGGATGTGCCATTTAAAGATAAATGCATAGCAGTGAAACCAATTTTCTTGCTGTTAGCCAACTGTTGATTTGTTTGTTTCAAACTGAATTAAAAATAAAAAAACAAGCGTTACAACATAAAATAACTTTTGTTACACGATGACGTGCTGTGTTTAGTTCGGTGATGGATGCACTTTGCAAACTGTAAAGAAAAAAAATATTTAAAATGTGAAGAAAAATGTGAAGGTTCCTCACAGACATTTGTTTATTTGTAAACCATTTTTCAATATTTAATGACCTACAGCTGTTCCCACAATTTAGTTTTGAGACATTAGACTATTTGTAACTGTTTTTGTTTTGTTTTTTGAAAATCGTTAACTTAAGAGTAAATGCTGCTTACAAATATGTGACGCCAAAATAAGCCATTTTTGTTTGTGTAATCATCCGATTTCAGTGAATATGCTACTGCATTTGTACAGAAACACATTATAGCCTAGTTATAGAACTTAACAAATTTTAAGTTGTTCAGCCTTAATTTGGAAAAAACAAGCCCAAATGCAGTTTGTAGCTACGTTTACGGAGTGACGTGGTCTCACGTTTAAAATGTAAATTAAAGTTAAATGTCTAAACCTGATGAACACACACTAGGCTATTTAATTGGTTTAATAGCCTAATATATAAAGACACCATCAAAAATAAACTATTGCAAAACTTTTTTATTTACATATTATTGGAATTAAACGTTATACCCGTGTTAGGAATGTGGCAGCTTCACATCACCACTGTGAAAAGAAAGTGAACGACGTGCGCTTCGGACACAAACTGGAGCATAAAACAGCCTTCCATCGCAGGCCATTGGTTTACACAGATCATAAAAGTTTAACAGTTCCTGGGTAAGGATCATCACACATCCCGAGAAACGCTGTACCTTTAGTTTCATTTTATTTACAAACATTTAGATACACTCACCACATACAGAAAATGATATTTATATCTTAATTGAGCAAACACAAACAAACCATTAAAATATTTATTATCTGGATCAGAAAATCCAGACGTTTTTTTTATTTTCTTAATTTTAAAAACTATTCTATTAAAACAATATTTGAAGAGCCTCCAGCATTTCGTTGTATATAAGACGTGATTCTTCTGTGGCAATCCACAGCGCGCGCCTTGATGCTTGTCATGTTTAAGTCTGTAATCCGTTTTGGCCACGAGAGCGGTCCGCTTTCAGCGTGTTGGAGTGCTCAGTTAAAGTTGGATCTTTCAAGTTCGAGTTCACAGAGTGACAGTCACTTGCTGTATGTTCCTCATAGATGGTAAGGCGTTCATTCCTGGGGGTGGGTACAGAGAACCGTGTATGTCTGACGGACTCAGTGACCCTGGCACCGGTAGAGGACTGACAGAACCGGGATCGCTGTGGACTGACCCTCCGCTGCCGTCAGACTGACCCAGCTTCTTTTTGATTAATTTTCTTTCCTTAGCTCTGCGGTTCTGAAACCAGATCTTTACCTGTGAAGACAAAATACAAACTGTTATAAATAAGTCTAATTGTCAACTAGTGAGATGAATCTAATTCTGTAAGTAAAAATCTAAAGTGAAGTCATTTGTACCTGTCTTTCTGAAAGGCCGAGGTTTACTGCCAATTCAGATTTTCTTCTGATTGTGATGTAGCGATTAAAATGAAATTCTTTCTCCAGCTCCAGCCTCTGATGGTCTGTGTACACCACTCGATATTTCTCCTTCGTTCTCGTTTTGCCTAAGAACGAATAAGTGTGAAAAATGTGTTGATAAAATAAATACATTCGTCATAAAACACAATGGATAAGAGATGATCGATGAAATAATAACCAATTAAACGTCGTGCGTAAAATGTGTAGCCTACTGCTGTCAATATTTTTTGAGGCAGAGGAAGAACTTGTAAATTGTATAATTTTTATAAGTTATATTTAAATTATTCTTATCATATTGACATTCTTATATTACATTTATGTTGCATTTACATTCAGGCCTCTATGATCTCTCATTTCAACCACGCTATAAATCTTAACGCCACTGAAATATTCAATCGTTTGAATACTAAACTAAGATTACATTGCTAGATATGCAAACTGAGCTTCTGATCTTCTTTGAGGAGATTTTTTGAACAAACTGCAGAACAAAGAGACGCAAAGACATTACCCAAACGCCACTGATGTGTTAAGAGACAATACACGTCTTACAAAGAATTACAAGGAGATAACATCAAAAATCCTTTCCTCAAACCAAGAGCAGGCTGGACTTGTTTGATGGACAGACCAGCTATAGCCTATGTAACAATTTTTATACAGCATTCAAATAAGAACGCAAGATATATATAAGAACGTATATATATATAATTTTAATTTTTAAATTAAAAGTTTAGATGCAGTCACTACAGTGAAAGTTCTAACATTTAATGTAAAGTTTGTTCGTTTTGATGCCTTTTGTTGTCTTCATTTGCAAGTCGCTTTGGATGGCTAAATGTAATGCAAATATAAATATGACCCTTTAACTTCATGTCATTTCCCAAACTTTCAGTTTTTCAGCAGTGGAAATGAAAAAGGCCGTTTACAGGTCATGTAGCTAATGTTGTAAGTGATTGTTTTCTTTGAAATAATCGCTGCAGTTGTTTTATCGTGCGCCGGAGACAGGAGAAGTTTATGTGCTGTGAAATGTGTCACTCTTTGAGGTAATATAGGCCTAACCCTCAAGAACAGAGACAGAGGGAGACGCGCTGCTGCATATCAAAGTGAAAAAGGTGTTGAAAGAAGTCGCCGCCTGAATATGACAGATAACCCTCAAAACCCGAGACAATGTAACAGGAAAAGTAGACCTCACATCTGGTTTACAGGAGTCGCAAATTAGCATTACAAGTGACCCTGGCGCCAATTCCCAACACTTTAATTTTGCCACAACTATTTGTCCCATGCGTAAAGGAACAAATATATTTATATAACTCATATATTCAATTTGTTTTTAAAACTGACCGATTTCAGCAAATAATGAAGTTTGTGAGGGTAAAACTATTCAATTTTCTCATGCCTTACTATTTCGTAATATTTTGTTAGATGTGACTCGCCTAACAAACAATGTATATTTATATATTTTTCAGTGTTGCGTTTTACACGATTTGCCCTTGTGCAGATTATTTGTTAAATATTAAACCAAAATAAAACAAAGCAACTATTTAGATTTTCGATTTTTTTTTTTAAAGATTTTGTAGACGTATTTTTCTAATCATTGACATATATAAAAACGTTTACATTAGTTGGCTACAATTGGGTGCATGACTTAAATTATGTAATTTTAATTCTGCTGCATCGAGAAAATGCACCATACGCGTGAACTGTCATTTTCTACGTTTCGATCACTGATTTCAAGGCCTTTAAATTATTGCACAGTGTGCATGTTTTAAGATTTCCTCATACATATTTAAACGTTTTCTCTTTGACGTTTTCCTTATAGATTTTAAATTCTCAGCAAGCTTTTATACTATTATATATGTATTACATTTAAAGGCATTTGTCGGCCTTACCGGTCGATGAAGACTGCACGGTTTTGCTCATCCACTGATAGGAATTGCGTCTCTCTCTCTCAGGTGAAAGCTGGCCCACAGATATATTTTCAGGTGGAGGAGGCAACACCGCTGATCCCGGGCCGTGCATGGCATTATAATCTGAAGAGCAGTAGGAAACTTGTCCTGGGGATGAACTGCTCATTGTTGCAGAAATAGTGTTTGGAGGTCCCAGGCTGTAGGCGCCCCAGTCCTCTCTCGGTGCGCCGTAAGGAGGGCCCCATGCCCCCGCTGACTGCGCGTGTGTGTCCATGTTGGGCACATGATGGTATCCTGTAAAATCTGAATACTGTGGAGTGGACACAAAATTCTGTGGTGGAAGACTGATGCCAGATCTTCGCACGCCTCCTTGGTGATACATGTTTCCGTCTTTATCCAAAAGGTATCCAACGTACATGATTTGAAAGAAACCCCTAAGATAACTTTTTTTAAGGCAACATGCCAGCCATACATCAAGCCAAATATCAATTAAAACCAAGGCCTGACTGAATACTAGTAGTCTCAAGTGTGGTAGTCCAAAATGATCTCCAGGTCACGCGACGTAGTCCCTGACGTGCTTCAATCAAACATGATGTGACTCTGTTGTCAAGGTGGTGGTGGCAAAGGTATAACCAAGCCCTCCTGACGTCAGCCACGACTTTAAAAGCTCTCGATTTGCATGCAAATGACCAGCCAATAACACCATGAAGCCCTCAAAGATTCCCCTAGCGCCAGATTTTTGCATCACCTCAGATTTACATGCACCTTAAATCACGTTTTCAATGTTCATCAGTATTCAAGAGGATTATAGACTCACTCTTGATGACTTGAGGAATCAACATATTACACTGCGAATAATATTATAAGTTCAAAATAATTTTCTTTCCTCAAAAAAAAAAAAAAAAAGCAAATTTGAAAGAAGTTTGGTCAGATCTGAAAGAAAAAGTTCAAAGAAGCAATTAACTTTTATATATATTATGTATATATAAATTGTATATATAATTGTATTAATACAAATCATTTATTTGATTATAAATGTTTTTATTTTGTTCATATAAATTAAGGTTTATATTATATTAGAATTGTATTTAATTACACAAGCGAAAACAACAACAGCAATGACATCTTTTGATTATATATTTTATTGTTTAAAAAAAAATGTTGATCATAAAAGTGAAATGAGCTGTGACGTGCTTATAGACAAGCAGCTTCATTCAGCGATTAATGGTCGCTTGAAGTTTTACTGCTCTTTTCTCTCTAATGGAGCTAAAGCTGTGGATATGGGAACGTCACATCTGCATAGTACCCATGCCACTTTCTCGCTCTCGGAGTCCATGCGTGTTGGTTGAAGGATACTCTTGTAAAAGAGGTGCAAAGCGGGAAAAGGTGTCTTGAAGTAAGGCGAACTCTTTACATTCCGTATCTCTCACACCATGACACTCTCGGGTCACACTTCACAGCTAATTCCGGTTTATGGAAATGTGAGGTATCACCTACAGTACCCATGCGACGACAATGTGTCGTGCGTGTCGCCATGTAGTCGAAATATTTAACGAGTTGTCAATTCTTTTTACTGCGAGGTTTCTGGGGTATTTGAATCATTAACATATGCAGACAGTAGCCTGTCCAGGCTTGACTTTGCTGTCTCAGATTTTAGGGCAGAAAGGACATCTTACATATGAAAATATGTGTGTTTACACTTTATTTACTATAAATGACTTAATTTGTAGATTTATGATTAATTCATGTTACATTCGTTTACTATACATTTTTCAGTTCATTTAAAGTCTTTTGCCCTCACAAATGCATTTAAAAAAAAAACAATGACTTTAAAGTTTAAGTAATAAAGTTTTTCGAATAATACACTGTCATAAAATACATGTATATTAATTTTACAATTTATAATAATGTTTTAAATAATTTTAAACCATCAATTTAGGGACATTCACACGTTTTCAATCATTTCCAAGAAGGCAACGCATAAACCCATGTCTCATCTTTATAAAGTGATATACTGTTACAGATGAATAAATACATTTTAGTTTACTGACTAAACTTTTGAAAAACATACAGCTGATCATGATTTCCATCATAGTTCATCACATGTCTGTATGATACAGTGAACTAAGAAAAAGTAGGATAGTTTCTGGCAGATTTGTGACGGTGCACTGATAAAACCTTCTATCAGACGTTTCTACAACCCTCATATGTCTGAACAATATTTAATGTGATTTCTGAGTGATAATGATTAACCTTTGAACATAGTCAGGAATTTCCACTGACCGTTTCAGTGCCACTGAATTCCCCAAAATGTCTGTGCTGAATATGTGTTCATAATATATCCTACCATAAGTATCCGAAGGTCAGACCTGGAATTTGTGAGTACACATGTTTCTGATGCAGACGCAATAAAGAAGGCGACAGGTTGGTTTGGAGACTCAAGGCACAGCGCAGCGACGCCCTCTGCTGGTCAAACAACTGCAAGAGCGACTTAAAAAGTAGCGAATTAAATCATATTTTCAACGGACACATTTTTTATGGCATTTATGGTACGGCACGTTATTTTTACATCCTTTCATTTTGTAATGAAATGAAAAATGATCTTGTGATTTTATAATAAATTAATCAGCACAATTACAGAAGGACCTCTAGAGGGCGGTATTCACCAATACATTTGTTTGCGTAGCTTCTACGGATCACTGAGCATCACATATCTGCGAATTACTTGCAATGATTGTAGCCTATTTGCTATATATGATCAGATATATTTCTGTTGCACAATTGCTTAATGTTGTCACATTGCTTTTCGTTATTCATTATCGGTATGAAAATGTGATATCGCGTGACCTGTGGCGTTGGCATGACCGTTGTTTAGATATGACAATTGCGATAGCAGTAATGACACTGTAGCATGTATGTTCTAGTACATGAACAAAAACGAATGAGAGAGAGAGACAGAGAGAACACTCTCTTAGTAGTAGCCTATAATGAAATGGCCAATCTATTTTATTATTTATTTTTTTGCTAGTATATTATGGTGACGTTATTTTTGTCTGTTGAAATTCTTGAAGTCTTTAAGGATGGGGATGGATTACAAATAACGGAAAAGTTTGTGTGCACAGTTTTTATATTGAAAAAGGATTCAGTTCTCTTCTGTCTGAAGGAAGAATGCTTTATCTGAGGACAGAGATGCTCTCAGCATGACAGATTTACAACTTTCTTGGAAACGTCTTGTTTGTATGATGTGACTGTAATGTACAATGGTTTGGGGACAGATTGTACTCAAAATAGTTTAAATTATGAATCATATACTTTCTCTCTTTTTTCCACCATGATAATTAGGTCCTGATACTGTTCATAAGAATATTGCTACATTTATATTTACTAAGAAGTTTAGTTTAGTTCTATTTTTGGAATCATTGGCTATTTCAGAAATGTTATATGTAATCATTACACAATGTTCGCTATTCTCACAGAAACTTTATTACAGTAATTCCCTAGATTTTAATTCTCCTGTGTGAAATCTGAAATAAATAAATGTCATGGGAAGTTTTGTTGAAGTATATCCTCAGATTTTTATTTTTTAAAATACTATGGCTATAGATTTATGTATCCAACCAATTCCAAAACAGAAGAGTTGCTATAAGACAGCATATCTGAAATAAGAGCAGTGGCATAAATGTTCGTATATTCATGGAAAGACATGAAGGCATTATGAGTTGATTTTATTGGTGAGATCTTAGTTGTTTTGTCCAAACTGACTGTGTACTTTTTCTGGGGTTCTGTCAGACACAACCACAGACCCCCATCAGTTCAGTGGTTGTCCTCAAACAATGCTTTTCATTCTGAAAGCTTTTCCCACTTTGCCAACATTTGCAACAATTTGTATTACCATTAATCATTTATGAGTTCCTCATCAGAATCCCCATCTTGTTTTTATTTTCAACAGAAACCAGGACAATATTCAAGACAATATAGTATAATATGTATCCTGTCAAATAGCATACAGTTTCATTTAGACAGTCTTTGGTTCAGTGCTTAGGCAGTTTTTTGTCCAGAGTTCCCATAGCACTGTAGATCAGATATTTCTGTATTGTTTTCAATGTCAGAATTCTTGAGAGATTATAAACAGTTCCTTTTTAGTCATCGGAACCCAGTGGGGACAAAAAGAATTTACTTTGTTCTGAAGGGCAAAGTCTAAGACGACTATTTTTAAGACAGACGTTCTGTGTAATTTAGTCAGAACTCTTTGACTCAGTCTTTGGGCATCATGGGAGTTTATTAACTTATTTGAAGTTATTTGTATTTTGGTTGCCACCTTTCTGGGAAAAGGTGGGCAAAAGCCATTTCTGTGGTAGGTGAAGTCCACCCCATTGTCTCAGGCTATAGGTGAGAGGTATAGATGTGGTTTCCCCCAACCCATTCCCAGCACTCCCTCACCAGAACACACAGCGTGGGAAGTGTGAGCAGAGGGAAGAGCACTCCATTAATGGGAATACAGAGGAAGGGTAATGGGCTATGATAGGATTTCAAGGCATTCTGGTTTGTCATTAATTGCAGGAATGAGTTTTGGCAATATACCACCATTTTTCTTGGGAAGGGAATTACATTCTGTCGAACAAGAAAAACAAAACAGTCCTAATAGCAGAGAGCCTTTAATTAGAAGCGTACGTGACGATTTTCTCACAGATAATTTGAGAAGATTCCATTATAAACTTTGAAGTTAAACAAAGATTGCAGTTTACAGTCTTTGTCATATAGGGGGCCCCAAAGTTTGGGGACGGTAAGATTTAAAAAAATAAAAAAATTTGATAGAAGTCTCTTATGCTCACCAAAATTACATTTATTTGATAAAATTCAGTAAAAACAGGTACATTGTGAAATACTATTAAAATTTAACATAACTCAAGAAACTTGATTTTGAAACTTGAGAAATTTGATTTTAATATTTAGCAATGTTAAAAACAGTTGTGTAGCTTCATATTTTGTGGAAACCATAATTATTTTTTTTTTCAGAATTCTTTGATGAATAGAAAGTATTATTTAAACATATTTGTGACATCGTAAATGCCATTACTGTCACTTTGATCAATTAAGCGTGTCCTCGTTGAATAAAAATATTAATGTCTTAAAAAAACTAAACAAAAAAACGTACTGACCGACTTGTGGATTCTGTATATACAGTATTGTTCAAAATAATAGCAGTACAATGTGACTAACCAGAATAATCAAGGTTTTTCGTATATTTTTTTATTGCTACGTGGCAAACAAGTTACCAGTAGGTTCAGTAGATTCTCAGAAAACAAATGAGACCCAGCATTCATGATATGCACGCTCTTAAGGCTGTGCAATTGGGCAATTAGTTGAATTAGTTGAAAGGGGTGTGTTCAAAAAAATAGCAGTGTGGCATTCAATCACTGAGGTCATCAATTTTGTGAAGAAACAGGTGTGAATCAGGTGGCCCCTATTTAAGGATGAAGCCAACACTTGTTGAACATGCATTTGAAAGCTGAGGAAAATGGGTCGTTCAAGACATTGTTCAGAAGAACAGCGTACTTTGATTAAAAAGTTGATTAGAGAGGGGAAAACCTATAAAGAGGTGCAAAAAATGATAGGCTGTTCAGCTAAAATGATCTCCAATGCCTTAAAATGGAGAGCAAAACCAGAGAGACGTGGAAGAAAACGGAAGACAACCATCAAAATGGATAGAAGAATAACCAGAATGGCAAAGGCTCAGCCAATGATCACCTCCAGGATGATCAAAGACAGTCTGGAGTTACCTGTAAGTACTGTGACAGTTAGAAGACGTCTGTGTGAAGCTAATCTATTTTCAAGAATCCCCCGCAAAGTCCCTCTGTTAAAAAAAAGGCATGTGCAGAAGAGGTTACAATTTGCCAAAGAACACATCAACTGGCCTAAAGAGAAATGGAGGAAGATTTTGTGGACTGATGAGAGTAAAATTGTTCTTTTTGGGTCCAAGGGCCACAGGCAGTTTGTGAGACGACCCCCAAACTCTGAATTCAAGCCACAGTACACAGTGAAGACAGTGAAGCATGGAGGTGCAAGCATCATGATATGGGCATGTTTCTCCTACTATGGTGTTGGGCCTATTTATCGCATACCAGGGATCATGGATCAGTTTGCATATGTTAAAATACTTGAAGAGGTCATGTTGCCCTATGCTGAAGAGGACATGCCCTTGAAATGGTTGTTTCAACAAGACAATGACCCAAAACACACTAGTAAACGGGCAAAGTCTTGGTTCCAAACCAACAAAATTAATGTTATGGAGTGGCCAGCCCAATCTCCAGACCTTAATCCAATTGAGAACTTGTGGGGTGATATCAAAAATGCTGTTTCTGAAGCAAAACCAAGAAATGTGAATGAATTGTGGAATGTTTTTAAAGAATCATGGAGTGGAATAACAGCTGAGAAGTGCCACAAGTTGGTTGACTCCATGCCACACAGATGTCAAGCAGTTTTAAAAAACTGTGGTCATACAACTAAATATTAGTTTAGTGATTCACAGGATTGCTAAATCCCAGAAAAAAAAATGTTTGTACAAAATAGTTTTGAGTTTGTACAGTCAAAGGTAGACACTGCTATTTTTTTGAACACACCCCTTTCAACTAATTGCCCAATTGCACAGCCTTAAGAGCGTGCATATCATGAATGCTGGGTCTTGTTTGTTTTCTGAGAATCTACTGAACCTACTGGTAACTTGTTTGCCACGTAGCAATAAAAAATATACTAAAAACCTTGATTATTCTGGTTAGTCACATTGTACTGCTATTATTTTGAACAATACTGTAGATAGATTAATGTAAATGTGATATTTTGTTCTTTTTCCTGGTTAATAAAATAAATAAAAAATATAATAGGAAATTATGCATGATCATGTAATGTCCATATTTGTTTAGAGCAAGGGAAATTGAAAACTGATTAACTGCAAAGCTCTGAGACTATATTTAGTTCCTGTGAGCTTGGAAGATATATGAGGTGTGTGTGAATGCCACGTTTGCACTTGTAGCTATAATATGATGAACCCTTACCCTCCCAACATCCTTCCCTTGTTTGTTTATAGCTTTAATTCCTTAATCAGTTTACATGTTTCATAACCTTCATAACAAGCCAATAACACACCGCCGATCCTCAATCAGTCAAGTGAGCTTTTAAGTGTACCTTAAACACTGTGAACACAGAAACGGTAACAATATGCACCCTTTTCACCTTTAGCGTTTAAGTGCCAAAGCTGGCCATTAGTAGGTTTAGTGTTTAGAACCCTGTCATGATGGGAATGAGAAGACCTTCCTTTTCTTGGTCATATAGTCATAGAGGTATTGTCCTGGTAAAAGACAGACTGCTGTCACGTCGCCCCGTTCAGGAAATCTGTCTCTGTGACCAAGAATCAGGAAGAAGTGTGCACAGATGACACACAGCCCAACCATCTCTACCAAGAATCTTATAATACTCAGCCTAACCTTACTGGAATTATGTATAGACCTATCGGAAAACACGCTGTAGGAAGAAGAATGCGATACTTGGCAGGCAAACCATTGGTATTGTTATTTCTGTGCATTTTGATTTATTAGTAGCAGTAGATACAAAAACACCATGCAGAAAAGCTAGTTCATGCATTCATGACCTCTAGACTGGACTATTGTAATGCATTTCTAGGTGGTTGTCCTGTTTCGTCAATAAACAAGCTACAGGTAGTCCAAAATGCAGCGGCTAGAGTCCTTACCAGGTCAAGAAAATATTATCATGTTACCCCAATTTTACAGTCTCTGCACTGGCTACCTATTAAGTTCCGTATCAGTTACAAATTATCATTACTTACCTGTAAGGCCCTAAATGGTTTAGCTCCTGCGTACCTAACTAGCCTTCTACCACATTACAATCCATCACGCTCCCTAAGGTCACAAAACGCTGGACTTTTGGTAGTTCCTAGGATAGCAAAGTCCACTAATGGAGGTAGATCTTTTCACATTTGGCTCCCAAACTCTGGAATAGCCTTCCTGATAATGTTCGGGGTTCAGACACACTCTCTCTGTTTAAATCTAGATTAAAGATACATCTCTTTCACTAAGCATTCAAATAATGCATCGCATAATTTTGGACTGCAGTTATATCTGATCAAATGTGCATTTTTATTCTTTTGCTTGGTTTAAACTAATTAATTTTACTTGGTTGGAACAGCAGCTATTCTAACGATGTCTCTATTTGTTTCTCTGTTTTGCCACGGGATGTCCTTGATTAATACCAGCTCCAGTCTGGATCCAGAACACCTGAGAAGAGATGATGCCAACCCCTCAGAGGACCTCAGATGATGCTAACCCTGAAACAACCTACAGAACTAACAATTATTGCTACAAGTGTGATTGCATCATATAATAATTGCTGTTAATAGTGTTCATCGTCTGGTTGACTAAATCTTGTATTTATTTTTCCGAAAATTTCTGCCATATGCACATAAACCGACCAACCTGGTCTCACAGAATTCCGTGAAATGTTTACGGGTCCTTAACTCAAAATCCGTGAAGCCATCACGGAATTGCCCCAAATTCCGTGACCCGGCCACGGATATTTCTCCAACGCAAGTCAATGACACTGACCTCCCGTGATCCACACACGGATACCCGTTTCAATGACGGAGTACAGAACTCGCTGAACGGACGTGCTTTCTCATTTGGAAACGCAACATTTGAAGTATTTGTTTCTTTTCCAATATCAAATGCCATAATGACATTAACCAGACAGCTGTTGTAGTTATTGCATTGTCCTGTCATCATAAAAATTACGTTTGTTTCAGTTACAAAAGTCCCGTGATGGCACGGACCTCCACAACCTGACCTCACTCACTTGTTTAGGAACTTACAAGCTTTTCGTCGACACTGTTGCAATGGCATGTAATTAACTTGGCATTTTTTCTCGTCCTGTCATCATAAAATCCAGTTTGATGGCGTTTTACACACATTTTGGCTATAGTCAGAACTAAAATCTGTGATAGGAGCACGGAGTGAGTCTGTGCTTAGATCACGGATAACTCTAACGCAAGTCAATGACACTCATCTTCCGTGGTCCGTACACGGATCGTTTCAGTGATGGAGTAGCTACAGACCTCACTCAATGGACGTGCTATCTCATCTGGAAACGCAACATTTGAAGTATTTATTTTTTTCAACACCAATGACCAACCTGACTGTTATTGTAACTATTGCACTGTCCTGCCATCATACAGATTCACTTTGATTCTGTTAGCCTAACTAAAATCTGTGATACGAGCACGGAGTGAGTCTGTGCTGAGATCACGGATAACTCTAACGCAAGTCAATGACACTCTTCTTCCGTGGTCCACACACGGAAACCCAGTCTCACGGCAGTTCGTGATTTTGTCACGTAATTTAATCTATTTATTCGTGGCAGGCACACGTTTATTTCCTTATTTTCATGATTGCAGCACATTTTTTTAAACTAATGCATTTCAACTGGAGGCATCTTTCGTGCATCAGCACAATATTTTCTGATTAATTATTATTATTATTATTTAATTTTCCACAGGACAACAGAAGAAACTCACTGAAACTTGAAAAAAAAATCGGAGCTTAACTTACTGTACAAAACTGAGCAACATACTGTATTGCTGGTGACAAAAACACATTAAAACTTTTTTAGCTGTAAAATGCGCAATGGTTCTTTTTTTAATTTTTCATTGATTTTTCTTTTTTTCATAGGCCTAGATTATTTTTTTTTTTATTACAGAATTCAATATCAAGTCCTTGACACATAACTGTAACACATTTTTACATTAAGAAACAATTTAGTTTAAATAAAAAGAACAAAAAAAAAAATAAATAAATAAATAAATAAATTATTTATTAGCGATAGGCCTACAGATTTATTAAGAGTTTTTATTAAGGCTATTGTAAAGGATTCTTAAAAATGATGTCGCTGATGAGCCTCTGATCGCTGTCAGATTCTGTGATATGAATGTCCGCTAAGGGGTTTAGAATGAGCCCCGCTCGGCCCGTGTTCTGGCTTACTGTAATATTTCACCTGTAATAAGACCGAAATAATATAATTAAAATAAAGAAATTAATGAATACATGATAACATCTAAATAAATGTTGATAGATTTAGCGTTATAGTTTTAAAAATATTAATAAACAGCAAATCAACACAGCTTCGAAATAATAACCGAGAAAGACCTAAATAATAATAATACATAATTAATAAACAGCGCCGCCCCTCCCACTACGCGCATCACGCGCTGTGCGTCAACCCCAAAGCGTCAAAAACTGAAGCGTGGTCAAGCGCCTCTAGCGTCACTGACATGAGATGTTTATCGCTTTGAAATCACGTTCAAGAAGTCTCATTCAGCACACATCGCGATACTTTCCATCAGTTTGCAAGAGCCGCAGGTTGGGTGAGTTATACAGTCTATGGTGAGTAGTAGTAAATATGCTATTTTAATGCCTGTCCTAAAACGTATTCTGTCTTCTTTATTAATCAGATGAGCGCCTTATGTTAACTCTCTGTATTACATCGGTCATCCGAGGCTGTCTTTGAGTTTCATTGTGTTTAACTAAATGAGCACAGCTGCTAACTGGTTAAACTCTATCGGTCACGTCACGTGACGTGACGTGCCACAGACCTGGGATCCGTTTTATATTCATTTCAGGTTCAAAGATGTAAGTTGTATTTGTAGTAAAATCATGGTAACCATGACACCTACAAAAGTAGGTAAAACCCAGTAAACAAGACATTTACCATGTTTTTTTTTTGTTTTTTTTTACCACAGTAACTGTAGCTTTACTGTAGTATAGTAATAGCACATTAATCACCAAATTAACTATAGTTGTACCACTGTAATGGTAGTGTTTTAATGTGCTTTTATATGACTTATTTCACAGTAATCACATTTACTGTACCATGCTTGTAATACCTTTTTAATGTAAAAAAAAAAAAAAAAACATTTTTCCCATCTTGCAGTTCAATTCATATTTGTTTATATCTTAAATATTTTGCTCACAGATCACTATTAACATTCTGTATATAATTCTGTTTTATTTTCTTTCCCCTTGTATTAATTTTTTAGCTGAAAAGACGTAAAGTAAGCAGTCACCCCAGTGGTGTTTGTGGAGAGGTATTCCTTCAGAAATGGAGAAGACAGAAAGCTGCAGAGGCAGGTTGGTCTCCGATAGTTTGTCCCTTTTATGAAACATTCCTGTTGTTATCATTTGCACAGCATTTTGTTGTTTCTTAAACTGTTGTACGGTCCAAATACCCACACTTGCCATCTTTGCACATTTCCTTTATTTGGCCCAAGTGAGCATGAAGATCACAATGTGTGTCGATCTTAACATGACAAAGTTCGTTTCAACTTTGTATTTTAAAAGAAACTTCTAAATGTCTTTTCAATAGTCCCTAATAATACATTTTAATGCGCTTTTCTAGAACCCAAAGCGCTAAAATTAGCGCCCTATTAACCCTATTAAAGATGACAATTTATTTTGTGGTGCTTCTAATTAAGTGATAAAAAGAAGTTACAAATGATGTACAAAATAAATATACTTTTCTGTGCACCAAGAAAACATGCAACACTTTGTTTTACTACTAAATTAGTCTCAATTTCTAATTATTATAATTAATATTTCACAAACATTGGAAAGTTGCGTGACCTCTTGTTAAACCCCTGCAAAAAGTCTCACATTAATTCCAAAACATGATGCATGATGGGATACACTAAGCGTTGTATAGCGCTCCGGAGAAGTATTGGAGAGGTTTAGTGTGTGTTAAGGACACTGTGCTTTGGCATTATTAAGACCGGGGACAGTCTCATAGTCACGTACACACACTCTCAAGTGAATAAGACCACAAGTGTGGGTATCTGGAAAGGGGAAAAGTCTTTAAAATGATCCCTAAATACAGTCCCACATCAAAGTCTTAATAATTCACTAATGCTTTCATGGTCTAAAAAATAATGTATGTAAGTAATGTATAAGTTAAAGTATATAGTAATGTATAAGTTGCATGTAATGAAATAATATTTCCTTTCTTTCTGTCTTACAGGATTGTTTGCAGATAATGATGTTCTTCTTTTTCAGAAGTTTTTGGGGAGCCAACCCTCACAAACCTTCCTAAAAACTAAAAGAGCTATTACTGAGTCTCAGCGACTCTTGCCACGATCAGCTCTTCCCAGGTACATTTGTTTACTCATCAAATGCTCTGGTCTGATTCTTACTTTAAATTAACTTAATTATTTGTTTAATGAGCAATATTGCTCATTGCACACAGAGTAAGATTATCTTGTTTCACAGAAGAGAAGGAAGACCAAGGAAATGATTGGCTCAGGATGAGAAATGAAGATGGTCATCTTGTGCTCAAACAAACAGAAGTCCTCTGGTATGTGTGTGTTGAAGCAATGCTGTGTTACAGGACTTTATGATGATCTCTCACAGGACTGGTCATGTCAGCCGTAATTATTCTTTCCAATGTTTTTATATTTATTTTATTTTATTTGATACAGCTATAATAATTATAGCATGTTAGCAAAGTTTGACTGGAACATTTTTAATCTAAAGTTTAAAAAAAACACCACCTGTTATTCTTAAAAGCATACAAGTGTCATAAAAGTGGTTTAATTGATATAAACACCAATTGACATTATCTCACTGTTTTGTGAATGTTGTGTTATAAATTGTGAATTGATAGTTGATTGGTTTGAGCAAAGCCTTACACTGCACAGACTAAAACACATTTGTGAGAGAAGTCATTAACTCTGGAGAAAGACTCTAGAGGAAGAAAACACATTTACTGCAACAATAGATGAATTCTAGAGTCTCTGAGAACTACACATGCTAATGGAGTCTCATGAGCAAGTCCTTTGCCTCTGTAACTTTTTCTAAATTCTTGCATAATGAAATTGTTTATTGCAGTATTTTAACAATTTTACTTTGTACAGATGATCTCATCAACCAAATGAGGGGTTTTGACCAAGTGATGCTCTTGAAAGGAGTGAAAGAAGAGGATGTGGTAAATTGTCTTCAGAGAAAAAGCTTCTCAAAAGATCTTAAAACAGCTTGAAGAATGGTAAGTGTACAGTACTACAAGGGTCATAGTTACTCACCCTGCTAAAATCACACAGAACATAAGCTGAGCTCTCTGTCCATTAAACAACTTCATCTGGATTGTTTGTTTCACTTTGACCAGGTCTGGGATCTTAGGACTGAGAGATCTCACTTGCACCCAGTTAACCTCCATAGAGAACATTTATCAGAAGCGCTGTCTGGGCAGGGCAAGAAACATCATCAAGGATGCCTCTCACCCTAACCATGGACTTTTCACCCTCCTTCCACCCGGCAGGCGTTACAGGAGCCTACGCTTCTCGAACTAGTAGACTCAGGAAGAGCTTCTTCCCCGAGGCTGTGACACTCCTGAACACCACACCACCAATCTAACCTGCACCTGCTCTTTTACTGCACTGGTCACAGTACTTTACATACATGTATTGCACTACTCATATTTTGCACAGACTGCACATGGTTAAATCCATTACACTATAAACTGTCTAAAGCTGTTACTGTACAAGCACAGTAAACTATTTCTACAATAAATATAATTGCACTACTATTATTTTGCATATAATAAATTGTTAAACTATACTTTTGCACACTCATTCAACTGTATTTATTACCACTGTTCTCAAGTTCCTGCTATTCATAATGTATATATAATTCTTCTTTGCTCTGTTCATAATGTACATACAATCCCTACATTAAATTCATATTTATATTCTGTATATACTCTGATCAATATTGTATATAGCAACTCCACTGTACATTCTGTATATCATAAGCTTTACTTACTCTGCACTTTTATGTATATAAAACACTATATTCTTGCACTTCTGGTTAGATGCTAACTGCATTTCATTAGCTCTGTACTTGTACTCTGCATAATGACAATAAAGTTAAATCTAATCTAATCTAATCTTCTGTCTGAGAACAAGCTACACCACATCAGTGCTGGACATCAACCACAAACTGTTTCCAGACACGACAGAAGATCACGATGAAACCAGTTTAGATGTGTTGATAAGGAATCATTATTTTCTGAAACAGTATCCAATGTCTTATATGTATCACATGATCTGTATCACAGTTGACTGGATGGGACTGTGACTTTTAAGGACATTTCATCACTCATCTGTGTGAACTGATTAATATATTAGGTTAATGTATTTTTGATTATGAATAATTATTTTCCTTGAATCTTATTTGTCTTGATGCTACTTTATCATCTTTATAGTCTATGCTTCAATAAAATGAATATGACGAATATTGTGTTCTGAAGATTCTTGGTAAACACATCATTTTACTAGGTAGGCTCATATGTGTTTATTTTAGACTTGGAAAAACTACATAATCATTATTGGGATTATTTTTTACTTAAGACATAAAAATATTTGATCAGATTAATGACATCTGGGACATCAATACACCAGAAAGTTATTATTGTTTATATTTAGTAACAAATGCCAATTGTTTTGTGAAAGAAAGGGAGTTACGAGATTAATTATTTTGCATTACAAGATGGTGCCATGGGCTTTATTGTTACAAACACCTGAGGGATAACTGAGAATGTAGCGGGAATGATCAACGTGGATCTTGTACTGCATTAAAACCAAGAGCACACACATTACTGATGTCCAGCACATGAGGAGCAAGAGACAGGGGTGAGGAGGACATTTTTACACTGATTTTTGCTAATTAGTTATTAGTAATATATATATATATATATATATATATATATATATATATATATATATATATATATATATATATATATATATATATATATATTTATATATATATATATATATATATATATATATATATATATATATATATATGTGAATGAATTTGTCCTTGTGTAATAGTGAAGTATCACAATGTGTATACATTGTCCTTGATTACTGCTTAACAGTGGGGGATAGATAATGGCATGTTGTTGCAGGTTCATCCATTATATTTATTGATGTTTACTTCAAAAATCAAATAAATAATCTATTATTTTTATTATCAAAACATTTCTTTCTAATTTGTCCATGTTTCATCAGATGGCCTCACAATGTCCTGTCAAAAGGTATAATAGCAATGATGTAAGAATTAGAAAACAGAGGACTGTGAAAACTGTCAGATATAAATGTGACTCAGCTCAGTTTGTTGTCCACGATGAGGAGAATACATATATGTAGGTTTTACTGCCCTTTTACCCCCAGGGGCCCAGTAGCACCCCCCGGAAGAGCCCAAAACTATACATTTCAAATGGCTGTAAATCAGAGTCCAATTAACATATCAAAGCGAAAATCAGCAGGATTACTACTTATGCTATGCTGATAAAATAATGTTGGGCACAGTTTTCAGAAATGAATGGAAAGGTGGCATAAAGGCATTTTACATATTGCATACTCTAAAATACTAAATTTCACCATGCCTCTCAAATATATCATAGTGGTTTACACAGTGAACATATTTATATGTCTAGTTTACCATTCAATATATTATTTATTTCATTTCGTTAATAAAACTTTTTAAACTACATTACCCATAAGCCTCCATCGTTCTATCTATGGAAAGGGAATACTAGGCGCTGTTTTTTGTAGTTCATTGAAGTTATTCTTAGGGTTAGTGTTAGGATCTCGGTAAAAAGGTGATTTTTCTCAACATAGAAACACCCAATTTTGACTTAATATATTTACTAATGTGATAATAGCAGCAAAACATACTTTTGTAACATGATCCGCTGTTTAATATGGGTTAAAAGATAATCCAACCACAGACAGTCCTGCGATGACAAGGGACATTCACAGCCAATGACATCAAAGCTGAGTAGCGTCATCACACTTCCTTAACCATTTATTGTCATTCATGAACGCTGTTTTCCGTTTTTCGGCTAAAGGGATAGATTGGTTAACAATAAATTAAATTTGCCACCTATTAGATAGTGTTTTATTAACGTCTACACCTTCTTCCAACAATAATGCAAATACAGAAATTATTGTTATTCAGCTTGACAACAATTTGGCAATATCGATGTGTACATGTGTGTGTGCAACACATGTGATGTGAACTGCACAGTCACAGTTGTATCTTATCTAACCAATAGATTCATTTCATTCAATTTAAAAGATACATTTTTTCCTGACCAAAGACAAGAGCATTTACTAATAAAAAGTAAAGAGTGAAATTAAGTTATTAAATTATTAAAATTTGTTTCTGTGATTTGCCTTGCTTTACCAATTAATCTCTAGTAATAAAAACTGAAATAAAGCATAATGAACATACATAATTTTGTAAGAGTTTTCCAGTATTTATAGATATGTCAAACTCATTTAAAGACAAAGTGCGCATATTACTGCACTGTCACCAAGCTCGTTTTTAAAGAATAAAACTATGAAGAAAAAAAAGGCAGTTATGTTGTAAACGTTAACATTTTTCAGTGTGCAAATTCTTTTATTAAAAAACAAAACATTATAAATATGGTATATATCTTTCAGAGAACACCGTAAAAATATACATTTTCTTAAAAGATTCTATTGACCAAAAAGTGATACAACACTTAATGTTTCAAACTCACAAAAAAACATCATGAAGACATGCATGTCAAGTGTGCAATATCATCTATAAAACTCAATCAGCAGAGCATCACGTAAACACTGATTGTCCGAACAATGGAAGAAATATAAAGTGTTCAGGAAAACAAACACCTGCTACATAAAAATGCAGAAATATAACTTTAACAATAACATCGTTCACTTCATGACTGGAACTAGGGGATTGCTGTGCATGAATATGTGCTTTACTAAAACTCCTGATCAGAACTGATGCTTTTTTATGATAAAAGCACCAGAAGTAAAGTTTACTGTATGAAGCTTGACAAAGAGAACACAATGCTTTATCAATATGATAAATGCTATTTTTTAACTATTGTTGTCATCACTGGTTCTGTATACAGTAAAGTATATGGGTTGCTGGAAGGTCACAATGTATTCATTATAAGGTTAATTAAAACAAAGTTACATCTTCTGCAGAAATCAAACCACTGCAAAGTCTTGAGTCACTGATCCAGGAACCATTTCTCTGTGTGTGTGTGTGTGGGGGGGGGGGGGGGGGGGGGAGTTAAAGAGGTGAATCCTTGTGCATGACGGAGAACTACAGTGTTATCTGGAAACAATCCTGTAAGACAGAAAGGATAGAAATATTATGTAATTAAATGCAACATTACTGTGTTTTTTTTAGACCATGAAAGCATAATCTGCAAAGATGCTGTATAATTAAATGTTAAATGCATCCATTATTAAAAGCAAGTCATTAATAGCAATATCTAGTCATGGAGATCACGTATAGTGGGAACATGAACTGATGGGGCTTATTTGAAGTAATTTAATGAGAAGCCAATGAACAATATAAACTTTCTGACTGTGTGGGGCAACTGATTTTCCAATGTTGTGATAGTGTCAGATGAGATTGTCCAGGGGCTTGTACAATATCATACAAGTGTTAAATTGAATTACTGAATTATTAAGACTTTGATGTGCGACTGTATTTAGGGATCATTTTAAAGACTTTTCCCCTTTCCAGATACCCACACTTGTCGTCTTATTCACTTGAGAGTGTGTGTACGTGACTATGAGACTGTCCCTGGTCTTAATAATGCCAAAGCACAGCATCCTTAACACACACTAAACCTCTCCAATACTGCTCTATACAACGCTTAGTGTATCCCATCATGCATCATGTTTTGGAATTAATGTGAGACTTTTTGCAGAGATCTCACAGGAGGTCACGCAACTTTCCAATGTTTGTGAAATATTAATTATAATAATTAGAAATTGAGACTAATTTAGTAGTAAAACAAAGTGTTGCATGTTTTCTTGGTGCACAGAAAAGTATATTTATTTTGTACATCATTTGTAACTTCTTTTTATCACTTAATTAGAAGCACCACAAAATAAATTGTCATCTTTAATAGGGACTATTGAAAAGACATTTAGAAGTTTCTTTTAAAATGCAAAGTTGAAACGAACTTTGTCATGTTAAGATCGACACACATTGTGATCTTCATGCTCACTTGGGCCAAATAAAGGAAATGTGCAAAGATGGCAAGTGTGGGTATTTGGACCGTACAACAGTTTAAGAAACAACAAAATGCTGTGCAAATGATAACAACAGGAATGTTTCATAAAAGGGACAAACTATCGGAGACCAACCTGCCACTGCAGCTTTCTGTCTTCTCCATTTCTGAAGGAATACCTCTCCACAAACACCACTGGGGTGACTGCTTACTTTACGTCTTTTCAGCTAAAAAATTAATACAAGGGGAAAGAAAATAAAACAGAATTATATACAGAATGTTAATAGTGATCTGTGAGCAAAATATTTAAGATATAAACCAATATGAATTGAACTACAATATGGGAAAAATGTTTTTTAATGTAAAAAACAAAAACAAAAAACAAACAAAAAAAAGGTATTACAAGCATGGTACAGTAAATGTGATTACTGTGAAATAAGTCATATAAAAGCACATTAAAACACTACCATTACAGTGGTACAACTATAGTTAATTTGGTGATTAATGTGCTATTACTATACTACAGTAAAACTACAGTTACTGTGGTAAAAAAAAAAAAAAAAAAAAAAAAAAAACATGGTAAATGTCTTGTTTACTGGGTTTTACCTACTTTTGTAGGTGTCATGGTTACCATGATTTTACTACAAATACAACTTACATCTTTGAACCTGAAATGAATATAAAACGGATCCCAGGTCTGTGGCACGTCACGTCACGTCACGTGACCGATAGAGTTTAACCAGTTAGCAGCTGTGCTCATTTAGTTAAACACAATGAAACTCAAAGACAGCCTCGGATGACCGATGTAATACAGAGAGTTAACATAAGGCGCTCATCTGATTAATAAAGAAGACAGAATACGTTTTATGACAGGCATTAAAAGAGCATATTTACTACTACTCACCATAGACTGTATAACTCACCCAACCTGCGGCTCTTGCAAACTGATGGAAAGTATCGCGATGTGTGCTGAATGAGACTTCTTGAACGTGATTTCAAAGCGATAAACATCTCATGTCAGTGACGCTAGAGGCGCTTGACCACGCTTCAGTTTTTGACGCTTTGGGGTTGACGCACAGCGCGTGATGCGCGTAGTGGGAGGGGCGGCGCTGTTTATTAATTATGTATTATTATTATTTAGGTATTTCTGTGTTGATTTGCTGTTTATTAATATTTGTAAAACTATAACGCTAAATCTATCAACATTTATTTAGATGTTATCATGTATTCATTAATTTCTTTATTTTAATTATATTATTTCGGTCTTATTACAGGTGAAATATTACAGTAAGCCAGAACACGGGCCGAGCGGGGCTCATTCTAAACCCCTTAGCGGACATTCATATCACAGAATCTGACAGCGATCAGAGGCTCATCAGCGACATCATTTTTAAGAAGCCTTTACAATAGCCTTAATAAAAACTTTTAACTTTAGAGTCTAAAGTAAAAAAATAAAAAATAAATTAAAAAAAAAAAATCTGTAGGCCTATCGCTAATAAATAATTTATTTATTTTTAGATATTTTTTGTTCTTTTTATTTAAACTAAATTGTTTCTTAATGTGAAAATGTGTTACAGTTATGTGTCAAGGACTTGATATTGAATTCTGTAATAAAAAAAAAATTAAATCTAGGCCTATGAAAAAAATAAAAATCAATGAAAAAGTAAAAAAAGAACCATTGCGCATTTTACAGCTAAAAAAGTTTTAATGTGTTTTTGTCACCAGCAATACAGTATGTTGCTGAGTTTTGTACAGTAAGTTAAGCTCCGATTTTTTTTCAAGTTTCAGTGAGTTTCTTCTGTTGTCCTGTGAAAAATTAAATAATAATAATAATAATTAATCAGAAAATATTGTGCTGATGCACGAAAGATGCCTCCAGTTGAAATGCATTAGTTTAAAAAAACGTGCTGCAATCATGAAAATAAGGAAATAAACGTGTGCCTGCCACGAATAAATAGATTAAATTACGTGACAAAATCACGAACTGCCGTGAGACTGGGTTTCCGTGTGTGGACCACGGAAGAAGAGTGTCATTGACTTGCGTTAGAGTTATCCGTGATCTCAGCACAGACTCACTCCGTGCTCGTATCACAGATTTTAGTTAGGCTAACAGAATCAAAGTGAATCTGTATGATGGCAGGACAGTGCAATAGTTACAATAACAGTCAGGTTGGTCATGGTATTTGGTGTTGAAAAAAATAAATACTTCAAATGTTGCGTTTCCAGATGAGATAGCACGTCCATTGAGTGAGGTCTGTAGCTACTCCATCACTGAAACGATCCGTGTACGGACCACGGAAGATGAGTGTCATTGACTTGCGTTAGAGTTATCCGTGATCTAAGCACAGACTCACTCCGTGCTCCTATCACAGATTTTAGTTCTGACTATAGCCAAAATGTGTGTAAAACGCCATCAAACTGGATTTTATGATGACAGGACGACAAAAAATGCCAAGTTAATTACATGCCATTGCAACAGTGTCGACGAAAAGCTTGTAAGTTCCTAAACAAGTGAGTGAGGTCAGGTTGTGGAGGTCCGTGCCATCACGGGACTTTTGTAACTGAAACAAACGTAATTTTTATGATGACAGGACAATGCAATAACTACAACAGCTGTCTGGTTAATGTCATTATGGCATTTGATATTGGAAAAGAAACAAATACTTCAAATGTTGCGTTTCCAAATGAGAAAGCACGTCCGTTCAGCGAGTTCTGTACTCCGTCATTGAAACGGGTATCCGTGTGTGGATCACGGGAGGTCAGTGTCATTGACTTGCGTTGGAGAAATATCCGTGGCCGGGTCACGGAATTTGGGGCAATTCCGTGATGGCTTCACGGATTTTGAGTTAAGGACCCGTGGACATTTCACGGAATTCTGTGAGACCAGGTTGAACCGACAGTCACCTCTGATAAGCTACTACTAAATATTGTAGAAACTTAATTTTCTGTAAAGTTGCTTTGCAAAGATCTGTATCATTAAAAGCACTATACAAATAAACTTTAATGTAATTGAATAGATATAATATACAGGCATGTACTTGTACAAATGCAATCATGACTCTGAAAAGGTGCTATATATAAATATATAGATCTTTATTTATGCTTGGTTAATATTAAAATACAAGTATAATATAAAACAATTATGTAAAAAATATCAGTGCATACAATTCTACTTCACAAATACCAGTGAGCCAAAATAACAACATTACTGAAAGCATTATTTGTCAGTATATACATTTCATTATTTGAAAGACAGTCCTTCAGCTTTGAATGTAATTCTTGGACTTAAAACAATAATTAGCAAAAACCGCCCTAATTGCTTTTACAACTGTCAATATATGATCTGATTTAACCAATACAATGATTTCCCACCTGTTTCATCATGTTAAGAAGTTAATACCGATAGCAACTACATTTGTGCACATGCTTTTATTATAATTATCATGACCATTTATATAATGACCAGCCTGTTGACAATATTATAGCCTGTCCTGCAAGCTTTAGTAGTATTTTAGCATAAAAGACTACTGATTCAGTAACAGAATACATTCCTCTGGTTAATAGCTGCACAACATATTACGTGCTGTTATGTATACAGTAGTGTAAACAACATAAATATGGAAAGTACACAACGCAGTGTAACTATTGCTGAACAGAGAAAGGCTGTTTAACTGTGGTCCAAATGTTATCAATAATTAACAGAATGTTTCCTATTTAATGTGCATGAATAATTTCCTTGCTAAGGCTTTTGAAACCTTTTCACAGTGATAGACTGGATTTTAGGCACCCATTAGCCATTCTGTCCTGCCATATGTAAGCAGTTGAAGATGTTAATCTTGGCTAATTCCTTTAAAATTATTCAGATTAAAAGCTATGATGATAAAAATACTTAATGCAGGAGCAAAGGTGATTAATTTTAGCTTCATTGAGAAAGACTCAGGAAAACGGCCCTCAGACTGGCGTGACAGAACCTGGAAACACAATGTGCATCCTTAGTGTTGATGATCACTGTGTCCTGCAATTTCAGACTGAGTTCTGGGAAGGAATTTCAGACCACAAATTCAATTATTCATGATCTGTGGTGTTTTTTGACAGTTGTGTCTGACAGAGTAAATTATGAGTGAAATTTATTCTAAAGAAAAATATTTCCCTAAAAAGATCTTTTATATTTTAGCAAAATAAAAAATCATATAACCAAAATTCCAGTTTTCATTACAATAAAATATTTATCCAGAACATAATATAAGTATTGCCTTTGTCCTCATGCTAACAGCTGAACAAATGATTTCATAATTAGCCACCATCCTGTATGAAAAATGCTATTTCACTGGGATAAACAGTGCTGTTATTGTAATAAAATGTGCTTGTTATGTTCACAGTAGACAGTAGGAATATCTGAGGTGGTCCATAATATTATCTCAGACTGCCAGGATGATATGTATAAGTGGCAGCCCACTGTACTCACACACTACCTTGAAAAAGTGCACAGAAAGAGAAAATATGAAACTCTGAGTGACCATTCCAGTGTCAGGATAAAGTGGAATGGAAAGAAGTGGGGGGAAATATAAAACAGATCTAATGTGCAGAGATAAAATAGACCCAACCAATCAGATCCTCCAAAAATGGGGGAAACTTCTGGCGACTAAAGAGTGGAGATCAGCTCAGACGGGTGGTGTGGAGTAGCGGACCACATAGTTATAGTCTGGAGGTGGGCTATGACATTCCAGCTCTGGGTCGAGAGAGGAGTCCTCTAGACTCAAGTACAGTGAGGGAACAAGTAGTGGGTATTTCTCCTTTTCGTCCTCCAGCAGAACTGACTCCTTACTTTTGCTCTTCATCCTGTGGAAGGAGCAAACAGATTTTAATGAATCCAAACTGAAATAGTATTATTCTATTGTACTTTGCTCTGTGTGTTGCTGTTACTCTTCATCTGGGGTCAATGGGTCAGACACCCTGGAGGGAGTCTGTGAGTTTGCATTGCTTGATGTCTACAGGGGCTCAAGTGGTGATAATTTGCAGTAAATACCGATGCAAAACAGAATGGCATGTATTGGGGTCTGTGCACAGTGTGAAGCAGAGCTGTCAGTGCCAAGCACTTCACATATGTGCATACTAAATGTGGGAGTACCAGGGGGAATCCAGACGCACAATGTGGAGGGAGACTCTTGGACATAGCAGTAAAGCTGTAGAAGGTCAAAGGTGACAGTGATTGAATGGGTCCTTGGCAGGGGCCGCCTCTTTACAATATATACATCATTCTCTACACGCTCCAAATGGCTCTTTCTTCTCATTTTTCGTCCTGTGACCATGGCAGTCTATGCCTGGATTTGCCATTTGGCTGAATTTAAGTATTCATTTCTTAAAAAAAAAAAAAAGTGACAACTCAAAACATTTGAGTGGTAGTATAGATTTTTTTTTTTTTTACAAGACACATTATATGATTAAATAATATCCTTTTATAGCTGAATATCATATAATACAGCTCTGGCATTGTGGTGTACTCAGATGCCCTTATCTAATGCTAATCACATATTTAGACAGAACACTTCTAGCATGGCCAAGATTAGTCAGTTAACCCCTTTGCTTCTCCAGGTCTGAGTCATAAACCTCCAATCAGTAAGAGATTATTACTATTTGTTTATCTGCAATTGGTGGTATACAAACTGCTGCCCTCAAATATTAGGATGCTGTATAGTCCACAAGGCTTTAAATGCAATTTAGAGGATAACCTTTGTAGATTAGCCCTGGCCTTTGCTGGACTAGAAGACCATAAACGCTGTCTCAGATCTCAAATGCTTTAAAAAAAACCAAGGCTAATTCTCCCCAATGGCCTGCCATTAATATCTTAAAAGGCCACCTTCACTACATTTTTCAGCGCCAGTTGCCCTGGGGCTCATTTATGAACAAGTAATGTTGTCTCAGACCTCAGTACACCTAAGTCTGTTGTTAATAAATTCTTAGGCTGGTCTCAGGCAAGAACTGACCCTGTTTTAAATGAGATGCTTTTTTTAAATTAATAATTCAATATTAAGTTATATTCACAGCTTATATGTTGTATTAAAAATATTATAACCCTGAGTGGAATATATTGTGATCACAAAAAATAATAAACAATCATTCTATCAAATACTTCCTAAAATAAAATAAATGCATGTTATTGTATGAGATGGCCATGTGCCATATCTGTAGCTGTGCTGTTTCAGTGATGGAGTCAGAGACCATTACAACCGGTACAAACAGGTCACCAGACCTTACAACCAGCTTTAACTAGTCACACACCCAGCCTGGCTGTTGAGATTGTCACCTTTGGCAATATCTCTCCACTGTCACATTGTATGGGAGGGTGGGAGGGTCTCCGAAGCATATAATGCATCCTTTGGTCCTGGATGTGCCCAGGCAAGGTCTTAACAAGAGTGAATGTATTATACTCACACTCGGGCCATAAAACTCTGGGATCTGGCCAGTGAATCCAGACGCATCAGTGTCTTCAGGTCATCTGAAGATAGAGTTATTCCACTGTCTGACTGCCCTTCCTGTGAACAACCAAACTTGACTTAACCATAGACACAATATATTTGGATTATTTTGTAACGTGACTTTTCTTATGAGAGGGAGAGTGAGAAAAAGGCTCTTCACCTCATGGATCTTGTTGGTTCCATTCTCCATGATTACTTCATCAAAGGTCTTCACACTCGCTGGACGGATCTTCTTGTTCCTGAAAGCATCAAATACTCCATATCAGATCAGTGTAGAAGGTTTATCATGAGATCATGTCTTGCAGATCCAAACAAAACATGAAACACATTATAGTAGCACAGTTTCCAAGTAAACGTTCAATACTATGTTGGGAAAAATATTTTAGTTCAGCAGGGTTAAGTAAACACAGCTTAAGGAATAACAGGGATTGCAGCATTTTGACACTATTCTCTACAAATATACTTAAAGGAGCTATGGAAACACAAGAGTTGGATAAATATTATCTTAAGTAGGCACAATTTCTGAAACTGCATTTGTGGCAAAAGAGGAAATTCCTTGAGGGGTCCTTAATGCTACGAGGACTGTTTCTTGTCAAGAACCAATTAGTGCTTTCCTTTACTTTTAAACCATCCAACTCAAGGCCATTGGGCATTTTTGAAACAGCAATATATATACTAATTATAAATATACTAATAGTATATACTAATATAGTATATACTGTTATATGGATATGATAAAGCTATCTTACCAAGCTGTCCCAGAGTCTCTAAGAGAGGCAGGTCTGGTGGAGGTCTCCTTTGTGGGGCTCATGTTTGAGGGGTCTGCTTTGGTCAATATGGCTGTGTTGATCGGGATGTAGTGCTTTCCCTCCTGAGAGAGACAAAGTGTTTAAACATTCATTTTAAAACTGTGACATCACCCTGCCTATGGTTTTATAAGATCCTGGAGGAATCTGTACATAAATCTGCAAGGGAATGTATGAAGAATATTTTTTTTTATGGAGATGATGTTATTAGGGGCAGTCTGGGCAGTACACTCTAAGCTTGATTCCTTATGTGAGAAAGAGGGAGTTTGGATGGATTCCTGTTCAGATGGCTTGGAATATGTTTTGATCTCTATGTAGTCTTTAACTGAGAACATATCTTCTCTTCAAGCCATATTATAAATCAGATTCAACCCTTACTTTATTCTTGACCTAAGAAGAATTTATTGGAACATACTACACCATCAAATGTTTAACATAAATTGAAGATTTTTACCTACTTTTCTCTTGTTTGAATATCTATGAGAATTTGTATGACTTTGTAATTGAGAATAAAGGATATGTGTATATAAATAAATTTTTATGCTGTAGCATACTGTACCCTACTATTCAAACATTTAGGGTAAAGATTTTTTTTTTAGAAAGGACGCATTAAATTGAATAAATACATTTGGAATGTTACAAAATATTCCATTTTCAAATAAATATTAATAATTGAATCCTGAAAAAATTTATCTAAATATGAAGCTGCACAACTGTTTTCAAAATTGATAATAATAATCAGCATATAAGACTTATTTGTGACCCTGGACTTTGCTTGTCTTAAATATTCTACAGTCACTCCAAGCTTTCCCTTCATCACATTTATAAAATATTCACCTTTCATCTTATCTATGACTAGTTGTTAAACACAGTTTGCAGTGACAGGCTAACATGGTTTTGCCCGTGTAATGGTAGTGCATCTCTCATCCAATAAGTTTTATGTGTTTTTTGTTGTGGTCAGAGTTTAAACACTAAACATTTAAATAAAGTCTGTGAGTAAGGCATGGAATGTAATGAAGTGAATGAGACTTTCTTACCTGTTGTACACTAGCTTGTAGCAGATCACCTAGCTTCTCTACCAGCTCTGTGAAAGTGGGCCTCTTGGATGGTTCTCCATGCCAGCATTCTAACATGGTTTGATATCTATGTACAGAAACATGCATATGTTAAAGAACTTCTTTTGAACATTCAGAGTGATTAATACGCCATAACCATAAATTGCAATTCTTCAGCAGCTACACAGACCCTCATGAATTACACCCTGTGCCTTGACCTCTAAGTTAGTCCACAAATCCGGCTTATCCAATTATTTACAGTCATCAATAATATTCGATGTGTGACACAAGGAGCGAGGCTGGGTGTTTTCATTGCACTGTTCTCAGGGTGAGAGTTTGTGTTGAGAGGAACTTCCTCCAACTTTACACAAGCATCTTTCTCCACAAGGGAAGTCTGGGGTCCTTTTTTGGACTTTGCAGTGGCCTATAATGGTTTCATTTATCTAAAGGCTAAGTTTCAGTTGTGTAACTCTGGGGCGTCAATGCATCCAAGTAAATGATCACTGACGATGATGGAGCTGTATCCTGTTGATACTATGATGTTGCCCTCACAGGTCCTTATATAAATAAAGTCTGTTACCCATGAAACTCTCTGATCCTGTCTGATTAGCACAACACTGTGCAGTTTGGAGTATGGAAAAATTACTGTACTAGCTGATGACTCATTACTTCCTTATGCTAATCAACTAATATATCCATCTGGGCTTGAATATGTCAGTGATCAGAGAGGAGGTATTCTTCTCATGGACTGTGAAGGAGATTAGTAGGACTTATTATTTTAATGAATCCAGATGGAGCTCTCCTTAAACTAACAGGAAGTCCAGAAAAATGGTGAATGGTTGTTCCTCTGAAATCAACGAAACACCAGGATGTTTTATATCCTCTTAAATCGTATTCACGCTTATGGAAATGTGAATGCAAAATACACGAATGACAACCTGAGGCATGTAGTTCATTGTATTGAGTAATGACTGTGGGTAATAAGTCTGGTGGACAGTGGAAACCTGTTCATCATTAAACTTGATCAAATTCCCTGCTCTCTTGAAGAACAGTGTTATCAGTGCTACAGCTGATACAGTATTAAACTGAGCCATATCTGCAATGCTACTTGACAAGTTCTTTGAAGCTCAATGGAAACACTTTTGGGTTTTGAGGACTATAGGCTGTATTTATGAGTGCGAAATTCAATTCAGGTCTGAGGTCTGGACTTTATTTTGTAGGTCATCTCCGATCACCATCTTTCATGGCCTCTTGTTATGTTCAATTGGTGTGTGTGATTGCAAATGTGAGACTCGCATTACATGCAATGTTTTAAACATAAATGCTCTGTCCAGGTTTCCCAATGTTTGAGACAATAGATTTGATATAGTTACAGAATATCAGATATGAAAAATTACCACCCCTAACCAGCCCATAGTTTTGAAATGAAGATTGAGTAGAGCACTTCATAGACAGCAATAGGGGTTGTTATTGAGAACAGGCAATGAATATTCTCTCTCAAACTGAAGCGATTCAGTTCTCCACACCCATTTAAAACCAACGCTAATCTGAAGTTGTCCGCTTCATTTCCTTTCCTCATTTTAAACTGATACCATGGCCCCTTCTCTCATATCTTGTTACATCTGAAAACGTTCAGATTTTGGTTTGGCTTGCAGTCTAAACCTGTAACCACAATGGGAGTATCTTGCCAGTGGGTTTCCCTGTCTGATTCGCAGGGGCCCTGCCACTGTGTTTGGCCACCCCATGCTGCCTAGGTAGTCTGAAGCCTTTAATGTGAGCTTGAGTTTCAGCTGCATTGGTGTAAGTCAGTAATGGATCCATCACACATCAACTGCATTATAAACCAGCTGCCAATCAGAAGCTGCTCCTTTCCTTTTACTCAGTGAATAATTAATCTGTTTCCATTTAAGGCTTCAGTCTTCTGTCAAAGCAATCAAATGAGATATTTCTATTTTTTATTGTTACACTTAATGTTTTCTTACAACATAATGAGTAACAGGGTTTCAGGTTGATACTGATGAATGCTATCAATACTATAATTTATGCAAATAAAAAATGAGTTAATATTTAATTTATTGTAAAAAAAAAAAAGTAACATTGTGTGAAAATTATGATTACTGGTTGCATGTTTGTTATTGTTGTATACAGTTGAGGTGGGACAGGTATGTGTTTATGCTAGATTAATTTTCTATTACATTAGAGTTTATCTAACATATATTATTTAACAACAAACAAAATAAAGGATATGTGACACTTATGCTTTAAAAAAAGTACTTATAAAAAAGTGTTCTAGTACCTGCAATACTCAATATGGTTGTTGTTACACAACAATTGCATGTATAGTTGACAAAGTGCTTTCAATCAGGACAGCCTGACATTAGTGACACAAGCAGAGCGACTCTTACATTTCAGAGGAGGCATATTCAGGAGCTTTCATCCTGGTGCCCTCCTTCAGTCGGCAGCAGAATTCCTCATCAATGTGTAAGCCAGGGTAAGGGGAGGCACCTGGGGAGAAGAAAGAGAATAATGGGGTTATCAAGACTTTTCCATGAAATAGAGATCTGGCCACTTCAAAGGGTCTGACAAGAAACTCACTAAACTGTGAAGTGGGTTGGGAACACAGAGAGATCAAGGGAAAGACCTCTGCACAATCAGCATCAGTGGGGCCTATCTGACTGTACTTCTGTGCAAAGCTGTTTTCTCCAGGAACACTCAGTTATTAAGACAGCGTGAATTTGGAGAAAAATATTTTCATTTACTTGACTTAAATCCTTTTAATAATAACCACTAAAATATGCAGATCATTACAACGGATCTTAGAAAAGGTCATTTCTTCACTAAACAATGATCTAAACCCCCCTCTGACATAGATTAGGTAGTCATTAAAAACAAATACATTAACAGCACTTGAAAAGAGTGCAGTAGATGTGGAGTGCCTAGAAAAACAGGAATAAGTAATTCAATTCCACAACACAAAACATGAGAGTGTACTTTGGGTGCAGTGCAAATGTTTCTCCCCTGGATACTATCAAGTAGCAATAATAATTTTTCTAAACTTTTCATGTTAGTCTATTTGACACCGACTTAAATCACTGAAGCTCAATGGTTGTGACAGCTAAGAGTCATCAGTTAAGATCCTATTCCTTCAATATCACTGATGGATTATTTATATTGTGTTTTCCTAAATGTTGCATTATTTTAACATGCAAAATGACGGCCTACTATTTTCCCACAAAGTTTATTGCGTTAAGTGTGAATATAGATCTGGGAGAATTTTACTGTTGATTCTAGTACATTCAACATGCATTTAAAAGCCAAATCTTTAAAAATGCATTAATATGAGGGTGAAAGTCTGAAACCACTTTAATAATGTAGAATGTTAGTCATTTAAAAAAAAAAGTAGTGCTTACTTAGTATTGTGAAAAACTTTGCATTGTTTTATGATGTTTGATGTTATTATGAAAAAGTTATAATGCAAAATTCTGTAAAAAAATGTTATTTCTACACTATTAATGGTTTCCCCTCCATAGAAATCACATTTGGGTTCCCTCTCCCTCGCCAGTCCCTGGTAATCGTCTTAAAGAAATTTATAATAATTTTTTTTTAAATACGGTGACATTAAAGTTGTTTGCTCATAGCCTTTAATGAGAAAGGTGCCAAAGTGACACTCTACAATAAACCATTAAAGGTTATAGTACATTTTCATTAAATGCTGCCTGCTAACTACATTTCCAGTTTGAAACATGATCAAATGGAAGATGATTTCTCCTGTTTTCCAACCTTTATTTAAGATCAAAAAACACACCATTGAAGTTCACAGATGTTGTTGCACTAGTGGAATGAAAATAGCTTTTTTTTTTCAAGCTGACAATGCAATCCTTTTAGTTCCCAAAGGAAATTTTAACAGCAGCTGACAGTTATTGCCCTCCACATCTGGAGGAGGTTGATAGCGCAGGGCACTTCATGAGCAGCCTGGTTTGTGCCAGGTGTCTTTGATTGAGTATCCTCATGTTCATTTTATTTCCATTTAAATGATGAAGCACAGCATGTGCTGAGATGCTTTCGTACTTCATGTGTTTAACTGTGAAATGGGTGCTGAATCCCGTCTGGGCTTTTTATGTTGGTGTAAAATGCAAAGAACCAGTAAAGCAAACAAACTAATTCTAAGAGATGTCTCTAAAGAAGAAAGGAAGGAAAAGCCAACAATTAGTTTCATGGAAAACATCAGAGCAGAAAACACTGTTCCAAGAACTGAATGCCTGAATTCATAAAAGCTTGAAATTATTACTTTGACCTTCGTTTCATAATCGAATCTCCCCAAAATATTAAATCAAGATTGTTTGTGTTAACAGTCAATATAAAATAAAACATTAGAGAGTATTGTAAACTCTTTTAATTACTACAAGTTCCTGGAGCATTGCAACAGTGCTGTGTGTGTCTCCAATGAATAGATAAATTAAAAGGAATGTGAGTTACGCTTTTAAGACAGTGATGGTATTTACCAAGAGAGAAGATCTCCCACATAAGCACTCCAAAAGACCACACATCACTCTGAGTGGTATAGAGCTTGTCAAATATTGCCTCTGGAGCCATCCACTTTAAGGGAAGTCTGGCCTAAAAAAGAGAAGCAGTCCATTTTACTCTCACCTGTAAAGGAACAACTCCCAATATTAAATTCAGTTCAACAAAGTGTAGCTTATAAAACGCTGTCTATTTGATTATATAATCTGTGTGACATCTTGGCTCACACTTGACCACAAGAAAACATCCTTTGACCAGAATAATATTATTAGGGCTTATAAAATGACTAACAGCACGCCAAAGACTCTTGGCATTAACAGAAACATTTGATCTTTTTCCAGATGAATATTCACAGTGTCTGTGGTTTATGGACTGTTATCATTTGTGTCCATCACACTAAGTAGTTTTGAAACACTGTGCACATTATACAGCCTGTCTGCAACATGTATCCACGATTGATATGAAGTAATTGGATAATCTTCCACACTTACGTCTCCTTTGCGGACATAATCTGGGTCCTTGTATACATCTCTTGCAAGTCCAAAATCGCAAATCTTTACTACGTTGTTTTCAGACAACAGGATGTTACGTGCGGCCAGATCGCGGTGAATACACTTGTAGAAGTAAAAGAGAGATCCTGTTACATTATGATCTACAAAACGTAATCTATCAGATTATTGTAATAGCAAGATATAATTGTACATTCTTTCTACTCTCAGTGTCTTGACCAGGGAAAGGGACTGTAGTGAAGATGCGTTTTGTGTCTTATTTGAACCATGTGTGGCATTACGCTGTCAGATGAAGCACATGATGAAAAGCTGTGATAATGTAAAACATATGGAACTGCTATCGGGGAACCTCTGACCTGAGATGAGATTAAACGATGTATGCTAAACCACATCTTAATGTGTGGCAATTAATCTAATCTGCTGGATGTGTGTGAATGGGCTGGATAAATAAAGTAATTTGATAAGTAATTATAATTAGTAGTTTTAGACAAGCTTCTCAAAGTGTTGCCAAAATACAGAGATTGATTACTAATGTAAAACATTAAGAGCCAGAAAATTATTTAAAAAAGGAAATTGGTATTATAATGGGCTGCCATTACAAACTAAGAATACAATGATTCATTGCAAGGGTGAGAGCTATTTGATATGAAATCCAGAGAAAGTGTGTTTCTTACTTTTCTTGAAGCCAAGAACTCCATGCCTTTAGCCACTTGAAAGCTGTAGCAAATCAAGTCTTCCAGAGTGAGAACTTTCTTATACAAATCCTCTTGCTCTGCAAGAAAAGGGTAAAAGGGTATTAGCTAAATCAAAACCATTGTTTTGTTATGCAAGTTTTGGAAGGCAAAAAAAAAAAAGAAACAGAATTTCCAAAAATCTGTTTTACTACACATCTGTGAAGTTTGGATCCTCTTTCAAACCCTTGATAAAGTTGTAATATTTTTGCTTTCATAATTTCACACATCCCATAGGGAGACAATGAAATGTGTCTTCTTTTTTTAGATGCAGACTGCGACGTGCACTTTGTCATTGATACTCAAGTGAGAGGCTTTTGGGTGGATCATCCACCTGAGTAAACAGTTTATCAAACCAGAAATAACCGGCATGGGACAGCACGACCCAATGTACAGTACCCACAGCAGACTAGCTCTGCACGCAGTGGGTGACAGTGGCTCGTACAAAATATCAGTTGCATTTATGAATGTCTGAGGAAGTCACCTATCAGACTGAAGGGGAAAAAACAATCAGTGTAGCCTTAAGAGCAGAGAGGGTGGGGTAGAGGTGAGGGGTTGAGAGGGAGGAGGGGAAAAGGGAAGGAAGACACTAGGTCGCTACCTTCCTCCTCTTCCTCCGAGTCACAGTAGCTCTTATCTTCAATGAAGCCGGAGCTGGTTGAACTTCCAGTGCTGGCCACGCTCTCCAACCTGTGCTTGATGAGCTCGCTCAGATCACACCCGGAGCTGGAATGCAGAGCCTTAGAGTCCTGAGACTGTGGATGTTATCAGCATACATTCTGGGTCAATATCATGTGTCATCATGTCAAATCACTGCTTAAATGAACAAGAGACTTTACTGCTTACTCTGTGAACCACAAAGTCACCCCTCCTACTTCTCAAGTAGTTGGAAAGATTTCCATACTTGCAGTATTCCACGATGATCATTAGCGGATCTGAGCGTACACCAAACAAAAATGTAAAAATAGAGAGGAAAAAGTTTCAGAAAATGTTACAAAGTTCTCATATCAGCATGGTTGAATTCTCTCTGTCAGCTTCCTCTAACCTCCGCGCTTTGTGCAGGCTCCGAGCAGATTGACCACGTTGAGATGATGACCGATGTGGATCAGAATCTTCAGTTCAGACATTAAAGCTCTCCACTCGTTATTTGTAGCTCCCGCTATTAAGTGGAGAGAAAAAACGAATTAATGGAGTGTCTTACATGATCGGAAAGGATTTTTGTTTGGAATTTTACGAAAATGTATGTTTTTGTGGCGATGGACTCAAGCATGATTTATAATTCAGGATAATCAAGGGGCTCACACAACTTGAACAGACAACCTAATGCACATCATAAATTATAGTGCGCAGATCCGGCGGCAACATTGTTATAAACTGTCATAAGGATTTGAACGAGAGAAACAGAAAGTGTTTTTTTTTCAGTTTCTCTGTAGTTTGCACATCATTCTAGGGAAATATGTGGTCAGGAACATTATCCTGGTGACCTTTTGAGGTCGTGAAGTCAGACTGTGGGCTGTTGTTTTAACACGTCAGGTTTCCTGTCTTTTAGACCCATCAAATTGACACAGGAGAGCTATGTTCGATGTAGACCAGTAATTCGTACAAGATTCATACCAAAGACACCACACAGTGACTTTTACTGAGAGGAATATTGGCGCTCCTTGTTTCAAAGTAGAAGAAGGTATGAAACCAGCATGAAGGACAGACCAATTTTTCTTTTGCATTTTAGATTTTTAGAGTTTTGGGTAATTAAAAAAAAACATACAAACAATGAAACACTGACAGCTTATCTAGCAGGGCCATATTATAAACTGGAAATAAAATGTGTGAAGACAGCACATTTAATAATTTGAAGGGATTTAAATGAAGGGAACTGCTTTTTATTAAGAGGTGACCTGTGGTGCATAGGGAGGCATCATTCTTACTAGAGTTCTATGTCTAATGCACAGGGATGACTGATGTAATAACATTAGTGGAAAAACACAAGTTGACAGATTTATCACCATCAAGAACAGACAAAACACCACCACCAGAGCGGCGCTCATCACTCTGCAAGAACGCACCATCACTAAACAAACAGAGTTTAACCACAAGAGGATACAGTCCTACTAGAACAAAATATCTGTTTTACTTGAAAGCATTACACAAATTCCCTGTGTTGTTTCAATATTGTTGTATTACAGCGGACATTTTGCAAGTAAGCAATAAAATAGCAAACACATTACGTAAAGCATGCTGGTTCTGGTTCGGTGTGATCTAAGAAACATCTGTTCAAGGGTCATTGAAAAAATGCTAAGTGAGTATTTGCACATTCAGTTCACGTACATAAGCTGTTGTCCAAGGTTTGCAACATGCAATATCCTAAAGAGCTGCCAATTATTTTCGTATGCACTCAAGAAACATGAACAAAAACCAAAAGATCCACTATGGGCTTCTGTTTTCAATATCTGATTTACATTTGCATTCAATATACTGGATCAGTGTGTATTCAACACTGCCATAACGCTGCATGTCAATTTAGATTTGTCTCTTTAGCTTTCAACTCAAACTGTAATTTGTAATTTGCTTTTGGATAACACTGACACATAGATCACAGATACCTTTCAGCATTTTCACTGCCACCGTTTTGCAAGTAGAAATCTTGTCTATGCCAAATGCAGAGGCCTCTACAACTTTTCCAAATGCTCCATGGCCCACAGTTTTACCTGTTAGGGAGAGAAAGAGAGAGAGAATCTGCATGAGCTAGCCATGTCCTGGGGCTCATAAATCAGGCAGGATGCCCTGTCAGAAAAGATGTGAGGCTGTAATTAAAACAGCCTGCCGAGGTTGTTACTGCTTTACTGACCCTCCACTGAGAATTCATGGAGCAGTTAAGACTGAATGACAGAATCGGCTTGCTGATGTATAATGGCATAACAACCCTGATGCCCACCGTTCTCAAACAATAGGCCTGAAGATTAAGGCAATCAAGGAGCAGAAAGAGCCAGTTGTGTTGAGCTGTGTATGGAAAGGTTTGTCTTTGTATTTTGATACTTTGATACTTTGTATCTCCTTACATGTTTAGTCCCACAAGAAAGAGACTTCAATATGAAATCAATCATTTTACATCAAATTCTTCCAAAATGACAGCAACTATCTAATGTGTGGCTATTTTATTCCCTTGCTCTCAGAGGTAAATCTGAAATGTTAATTAGTAAAAGTGAATGAAAAAGATCTTTGAACTCACCGAGTCTGAGGCGGTCTCTGGGAAACTCCCATTTGCTGCTGTCATAGGGCAGACGATCACACTGCTCATCAAGGGGCATCTGGTCAGGATCCATGATGATGGACAGGTACCCTGTCTTTAAATCTGCTGAACTTGGCTGGTAGAAATAAATAAATGTAAGTTTGTAAATAAATGTTTTTAAAAATAGAACAGGGTTCTGTAATTCTTCCTATGTAACTGCATGGCTGCTGGGTATGAGATCATTAAGAGATGTGAGAGAAGACCATGACTAAGTAACAAAAATAAAACAACAAATCAAGACCGCATGTTACATAAGCAGTAGTGTGCACTGTGCACTGTAGAATGTAACATTTTTAGAGTAAATATCGCAAAAGAATGGAGTGATGACAGAAATCACAGAAATAAATTATGTAAAATTTGTAAAATAAATAAAAATAGTAATAAGATATTTTAACTGTAAGAGTTTTTATACTGTAATCATAAGAGACTACTCCTACAGTAGTTCAGTTACAGTTTACATATAGTTATAGTCATGTCCTTACCTTTCTTAGTTTACGGATTAAGAGAATAAGCATTATCCAAAGAAATGTTGCTGCTGCTCCAGTAGACACTAAAATGATCACCTCAATATTTGGTTTACTCTCTTCTCCTGAATGCGGAAACAACATGTTTTCAGTTAAAGAACCATGTGTACCATATTCATCACAGTGATTTTGTCTAATAAATATTAAACAACACATTGCTTTTGTCTAACAAATTTTATCTGCACATGTTTTTAATAATATTCCTACATGTAGTCACATACCAAGTATACCAAATACAAAACCACATTTCACAATGTAAACTGGATCATGCCATACTTTCTGCCTTTGCACTACAGTAAATTTGATTCTGATCTGACCTACACAGTTTGTCACAACACACTCTGCTCTCTTTAAGTTAATGTGTTTGGCTTGGGTTTGTTAAATCAAGTCAAGCCAGTTTTTTGTGTAACTGAATTTCACTACTGAGATGAGTGTTGCAGTTGGCTTTGAGGGGTGCAGGCACAAGAACTTTTTTTTGGAAAGGTCCTTTTGAAATTCAAACTCTCTTCTTCTTTAAAGACATTTCTCATTGGTCATTACTGAATATCCTTAAAGACTATGAAGAAGTCAACTCCCTTGTGAGAGGACCCTGACTTTATCTCCCCCATCATAAAATAATTTTATGGGAATTTTAGGAATTTGCATGGTATTCCTGGCAGCCTTAGTCCGTCATTCTCATTCAATAGTTATTTAAAGTTTGGGCAAAAAAGGCTATTTACTATATGTGTCTGATCTATTGAAGATAAAATAAAATAAGACATTAAAAAGCAGGATGGAAAGTCAACATGATGCATTTATTGCGTGCTTTTTATGCATAATCTGAAACCTGAAACTACGCTATATATGTACTGTTGAAAGAGATTGTTCTTGGCCCACACTACACACAGAGCTGTACACTGCAATGCCAGGAATGTGAAATTTGCAGTTATTTCCTGTTTCATCACTCCTAATTGGAAGCACGTTGTTGGCGAATGGCGGCAGTGATGGCTGACCTGAAACATTACAATAGGAACCAGACTTAAGGCCAGGCCTCCAGAGAGCTGGCAAAATGATTGTTTATTCACAGCAATATATGTCCCACCAGAGAAGACAGCTGTTATTACTATTTCATCCCTCTGACCAGCATTCCTGTGCATAAAGTCATCTTCACCTTTTGCATAGCAAAGCATATTCTCTGGGGTTTTCAGCTCTGTTCTGGAGACATGCCACTTGACATCCACCATTTTATCCATCTTCATTTTTAGTGCACAGTTCTAATTTTTCTCGTCTCGTCTGATATTGATTCCAGCTCATTTTTTCCTCATCATTCTAATCTAGGTAACTCTGAAGACTCTGATAGCTGACACACTCTTCATTATGTAATGAGCCTCTAATTTCAAACACATTTGAACCCGGTCAGCTACATAATAAAGTGATTCGATACAAAACCATGATTGGCATACCAGTACCACAGTCCATTCCAAAGTATGTAAGCAGAAGCAGAACAGGGAGGGGAGTTACAAGACTTTGCCTGGAGTGAGGAGCTTTTTATGGCAAAATTGTTTCAATACTACTAAATCATAAGCATGTTTACTGTCCAGAATTCAGTCACAAATCTGCCAAAATTCACCATGTGATAAAAAAGTGTTAATAGACTACATAAAAAGATGGAATTTGTGAAATATAAAAAATAAAATTTGTTCTGTGAAAATATATGTGTTTATGTGTGTTTGCGTATGTGTATGTGTGTGTGTGTGTGTGTGTGTGTGTGTGGCGTGTGTGATTGTGTGCGTGTATATATATATATATATATATATATATATATATATATATATATATATATATATATATATATATATATATATATATATATATATATATATATATATACATATATATAAAAACACACACTCACACAAACATTTAGGAAGTAAAAAGCACGACAGTACCACACTGATATTTTGGACATGTGTGGTAGAATCAAATGAATAAAATAAAATAAAATCAATAAAGACAAATTGCCACAGATTTTAGTGGAATTATAAAAAAAGTAGAATTTTTACTTTAGGTAAATAAAAAATGGTCCACTTACTATGCACTAAGAAGGGGATTCTCATAGTCTGGTTCCCAAGTTCATTCTTTGCTGTACAGTAGTAGAATCCAGACACATTAGCTTTTTCCACCACCAGAGTGCTTACAGTCTAAAGAAATGGATAAAGATCATTAGGAATGTAAATCCGTAATTTGAGAAAATAACACAATGCTCTTTTAACAGGAATAACACAATAACATGTATCTCAGTACCTACAATTTATGATATTAAACTTTGAGGCATTTATTATCTACAAGTAGATGGGTCACAACTGGACCTTTTTACACTGAGCCTCACGTGCTTCGTAGACTACATCTGCAGTGTTGAGCCAAAAACAGCACAGAGAGCACAGCAAAGAAGGTGTGCCTGTGTTCCCTGTCATTTCCTGATACACATTTAAAAATGCCAGACTTAACCCAGTCACCATTCAAATGGAACTCATTAATAGCCTATGCAGACATACTAATAATAATGCAGATTTTTGGCAAAATACCAGATTCCGGAGCTCTTTTTTCAGTTTCAAACAACATCTGTTTTTCTGGCCGTCACGTCAAAGGTATAAAACACTCTGGGTGTATTTCTGGAGCAATGTACTCATTCTTCAGCTTACTTACTGGGGTTCACAGACTGTTTATAATACGTATTTGAAATGTAAGAAGCATGACTTTGGCTCTGAACAACAGGTATTTAATTTTTTTCCCCCGTTTTAGTTTGTAAAGATGCAGAACAGACATATTTAATGCAAAATAATTTTTGCAAAGGTTAGGATTTCTTTTGTAGCCAACATTACCATGCTGGACAGACAGAGATGAGATGTGGAGCTCATTTAATGTAAATCTGTGGACTTGTTACATGTAGCTGATTTTTATTGGCACACTGCACTAAAATATACCTGAAAAACAAGGCTCTCTGTTGTTTTTAAATTAACTGTCATACTTTTCAGTGTAAGCAAACCTCTTTGCCCATGCTAATTAATCTCATCATAGATAGTACAATATTCACAAACTGGATAAACTCAATGTCAAATTTCCTGAGTGACATTTAGCATTTCTCTCAGTCTAAAGGTGTAGCCAGAAATTCAGAGTGACCTTCCTATTTAGTCTTTTAGCTGCTGTGACGGCCCTTTCTTATTCTCTGTTTACAAGGCACCATACAGTAGATGAACTCTTACCAGGCTGTTATTCACTGTGCTGGGAAATTTATATGAGGTGACAGAAAGGAATTCACCCTAAACAAATCCCACCCTGTTAAATGGGGCCTTGTTATCACTGACCGCTGTGCTTCATCCCTGCAAAGCATCATATATTTGTCACAAAAGCCTTTAAATACAGCTAAGCTAAAAAATTACACCTACTCCATGGTGAGAACGAACCTCCTAGCACAAGGGAGGGCAGGCATGATTGGTTTTAGATGACATGAATATACGGTGTAACATAAATCTTGCTGTAAGGAAAATCTAGCTGTAAGCTTATATTTTTGGTGGTGACTAAACATCATTCAACAGGCTTGCAGTTGAATACATGCTTGACCTGGTAGGTTACAGCAGCTCCACGCACAGTCACACTGAACTGTAGAAAGATAATTCTACAAATGAAATGAAAACCTTTGCTTTATTAAGTTTTGGGTGAGTGGTTTTGGTAATAAGGCCTCTTGGGATGTTCTCCAAAATATCTGCAGCGTTCACTGTAACATTTGGCAGCACAAACAAAGAATAACAGAGTGACAGACATAAGATATCGATCTAAGCAAACAACAATGGATACTGTGGAACACATAAGTTGAGTGCCCTGTACATAGATAGCATTGGAAGTCATCGCATGTATTTGAAAACAGGCCTGAAACAATCAACATTCAGTGCATGAAAAGTCCTGGGAGAAAGTTCTGTTTATGAGGATTTTACTGGCTTCAGTTCGCTCAGTAAGATGGACTGATATATCAGTATAAAGTCAAAGCAGCAGCTGCCCTGTTAACTGGCCTCTGTTCTCCACTGAAGGTGACTGAAGCGTAACATAATTCACAGTAGAGCTAAATGAGCCTCAGCTATCAGTTTCATTAGGGGAGAACACACACATAGTCACTCACATGCACTCACACTGAATGTCATTCTTCACTAATCTATTTATACTTCAGCCATATAAGACTACTGAAGTGGACTGCGCTGTTTAGAAACATAATGCAGATTGATGCTTTTTTGTGGTTTATTATATTGAGACTTATTTTCTCAAAATGCATTCTAAAGGGACAATTTGGTGATGTGAATGTTCAATAGACTCAGTGAGTTTTAAATGAAAGACAGATGTATGTTGTACATCAGATTTGGTTTCTTCCCTTTCACCTTGGAAATCAGTTTTTTTATGAGCACATAAATTGCAGTATTTTGAGGTAAATTACTTCGGACCGAAATGAAGCTGAAAGTATCATTAATCTGGATGAGCAACCCAGTTTCAGCATTATGTGACTTGCAGACATTTAAACTAATTAATTTCCACTTAATTGTTCCATTTTGTCAGATTGCATATATTTAACTATCAAGTCTTTTACATTTTTAAAGGTACACTAGTATTTTTTTATGTAAGCAGTATGACAGTCATCAACACAGTATGACTGACTGTGGATATAGCGTCATGCAAAATTTTCATTAACCAATAACACTGAAGCAAAGCAGCATTTTCAGTTAGCCACTATGAAAGCAATAACATGAGTTATTAACAAGATAAAAATAATTTACATGTTGTCTGGTCATGTCATCTCAACATCCAATGACGAAACCTGCTCCATGTAAAATACAATAAACAGCTTCTTTTTTTTTCACGTGAATGCTCATAATTTTAAAACATTTTTCAAAAAATATACAAATTTCTTTATGCATAAAACTTAATTAAGGGTACAAAAAGAAGTGCATCTTTGAAGTAAAAAAAAATATTACAAATAAATAACAAAATTGCACATACTGTAATACATACCTTATTTTTACTGTTCAATAATTCAACCTTGCTGGTGACATCCTTAATCAGATTATGAGGATAATGGTTGTGTGACTCTCCAACAGGAAGAGGGTCAGTGTATGGTTTGCACCTATCAGCCAAAAACACACACATTTACAGAAATCATAATTGTTGAACAATCATCTGTAATAAGAAATCATATTTCTGATACAATAACGATGGATACTGCTCTGGAGTTTACGGAGGACGTTTTGCCTTTTTACATCAAAGCAGGATGTACACAAAGAAATACAAAGGTATACAGCAAAAATATTTCAGAGAATGCCCTCTACTTTCAGTGAGAAACAGGTCTTCCCTTAAAAAAAAAGAAGAGGAAACTGCTGGGCAAATTAACTTTTTTTAACAAATGTTTTTCAGATACGTTTATCTTCTGCTGTTGAACATAACGTATCATGGAATACGATGAATGTTTTTTAAAATTTATTTTCAGAATGTGAGCACCATATATCAATTCATGTGTTTTATGCCTTGAACCCGCAGGGGACCAAAGACCTATTTTGCATCGATCTGAGTGGAGGAACAATCGGATTAATGAGAGTCGGGGTCGGAGAGGAAACCACAGCATGACAGGAAGGGCTGAGTCTTGTGTCACTGTTCAAAGGAAACACCCCCAGTCTCTGGTTAGCTGAGATAAGGCTGATCCCAGACCTTCATGGTCAACATGGGACAGCTGATAACTTCTCAGCGCCCCTTGATTAAGAAGACCTCTGAGAGATCACTTTCATGAACCCAATAATGAGATCTCTAAAATGGGACCCTTCCAACAAAACACTGATTTTATGGACACTTAATGGCACATCACAACTAAAATATGATCATGTAGGGCATTCACTCCCACAACTCCCAAATCTGGCAGTGTGAACGTAGCTACTTTTTCTTTTGGTCACTTCTCAAGAAATAAATTCATTCTACTGAAAATAAAGAATTGTTCTGTATTTCCTTCCAACTAGGGCACTGCAATTACCCTTCAATGTACCTCTCTCATTAGATGTTTAAAATCAGGACTTCTCACCATCTATATTATGAGCTCTTATGTTTACTGTCATCTCTGATTGTATTTAAAACAGCCAAAATGGTATTTTTGTAAAATTGGCAGTACTCCTTAACAAATAATTACTCTCAATTACGACAAAACCTTGTCATGACACACCAACTAAGTTTAGGGGACATTCGTAGCATCAATAAAGGTTCACTAAAAGGCTGGTATTTACACTGCAATACTCTTGCTTTCAGCACAATGCAAGCTTGGGGAATGAGAATAATAAATCATCCTTCATTTACAGAGCCAGAGACTACAAAATGCAGTTTTGGGGCTATTTTTCATCAATAAGCATACTTTATTTTGGCCTGATATCAAGGAAACAGATGCAGTTCATTTGAATAATGAGAGCTGTGGGTAAAGGCAAACATCCATCATTGATATTAACACCTCACCAAGAAAAAAAATCTCCCAAACAAGAGAATGACAACTGATTTTTTTGTGTGTATTATTGACTTACTCTGTAAGATGAGGTCTGGGGTCACAAGGTTCCCAAAACCAGGTAATGTTTGGCATGGGAACACCAAATGCAGTGCAGCTGAGCTGGTGCCCCTCATTATATTTGTAAGTTTGTAGGCCACCTGGAGCCACATCCTCCTCAAAGATATTTGGCTTCACTGTGTGCATGTGGACATACAGATCATCAGTCATTTAAATGGTCAGTCCGAGAAAAGAATACAGATCATTTGAAGATCATTGGCTAACACTAAAAAACTTTCACCTCATAACTCCAATATGGAAGAATAAGAATATGCAGGTTTATATGAACTTCAATACAGAGAAAATGGGCAGCAATATTGCCTATATAGATCTCATTGAAGTGCATATATGCACCTCCATCCCCATGATGGAGAAAATGTTTAAAGCATGTTTGAAGATTAAGCATCAGGCAGATTTCACCATTTGATGAATGATCCCCAAAAATAATTCTCTCTAAAAATCTCTTAATTCTCTTTCTATTGTTTTTGACCTTGGTTTTGCTTTTGGGTCTGTAATGTCATATACTTTGTTTCAGGTTGAGGACAGAGAAGCATTAATATAAAGATTTTATATTAGAGCAGAGGGGGTAATCATACTTGTATACATTGTGGGATGGAAGGTTTCCAAAAATGCAGCATAAATCCGGTCAGCACATTATTAAAATCTCAGTTTTGAAAGCAAATTCCAAAGCTTTTTGAGAAGAGCATTTCAATTCATCAGCTTATTTTGCTTTCTCCCTAACACATAATATTTTCATAAGAATCTGTTTGGCTTTATGTACTTGTAATTAAAATGCAACTAAAACTGTTTTATTTTGTTCTGTTAGCTATTTATACTAGTGTTTTGTCTTAAGTTGTGGCAGCCTTATTTGGTCCAGTACTGCATGCAACAGAGAAAACTCTGATCATAATCATGTGCAGTCCATACAGGTTTCTGCATTACCTCTGACTTCCAGCTTGTAGCTGAGGTTTCTGTAGAGACCCTTCTCCAGGTTCGACAGAGCGATAGTGAAAATCCCAGCATCCTTCTGCATCACTTGTTTTATGGTGAGGTTGTAGCCGGCTGTCTCATAACATGTGGAATTTTCTGAAATGGCAACTCCATCTTTGTACCTGTACAAATAGGCAGCAGAAAAAAATAAGACCCAGTCAATACAATAATCATACAATAAATTCAATATTAGTGGAATACTTTTAGTTGGTTACTACACATCAAATTCCTCTCATGGCATCCAAGTCACATATCTTTATTTATTTATTTATTTTATTTTTTTAATGAAAAGCATGAATTTACCACAACACTCTGTCTGGTGCGGGCAAGGCATTGACCCGTGGCTCAAACTGCACCTTTCTATCCTCTACAGTAGAGATAAAGTTGCGTTTATCATGGGTCACATTAAGGAATGGATGCTCTGTAGAGACAAACAGAAAGAAATGTATTAAACTTTTTTATAAAAGCACGTACAAAAGTGTGTTAGGTAGTGGCATAACATCACATCCTTACTGTATATAGTAACTATAGTTGAAACTTCAATCCTTTTCTCTTCATTTGATGATATGCACACATAAGTGCCTTTGTCCTCCATTGTCACATTAGGCACGATTAATGTGTTAGTCATCATGATGACTTTGCCAGGTTGGTCCCTTGTCTTGTTATAATGGTGAGCGCGATTGATCTAAAAGCATAGACAGGAAGTTCAGAGGATATCAGTCAGGCAAGCTTCACATGTGTACTCATCTAGCAATCTAATACAGCACGTCTTAAGGTAAAACTCCAGCATCTTTAGCATCTTATCATCTCCTGATAACTCACCCGACTCTTAGGGAACTGCCACTCAAAGTCAATTCTGCCGTTGTAAGTGGTCTCTGCAGAGCAGCCGAGGACCAGGGTGTCACCGACCAATAATTTTGGTCGTTCTGGTTCGATGGCAGTGTTTTTCAGCTCCAACGCTAGGCACAGAGAACACGAGGCACCAGCATGAATTCAGATTATGTCATGATGAAAAGCTTTTGTAATTTTCAATGACAGGTTTCAAAAGGTAATTGGGTACGGTAACTGCGATTTTCTCCTTAATCAAAATTACTCACTTTGCCTTATGAGGATGTAGTCCAGTGAAAATGTTTTGTTATCCACACTGGTCGTACATATAATCAGTAGGTAGCTGTCTTCAGGTTTCAAGGGAATCTTGAATCCTCTCTTTGGATCCCACTCCACCTCACTTTTTACAAGATCTGACATAGGATTCATCTGAAGAGCAAGAGGAGAGAATTTCTTAAGCTTCCTTTAAATATAAGTGATGGTTCTTTCAGTGAAGAAGAAAAGTTTTGTGAAGCTTTTACAGCCCATGATTAGTAGCCCATCCAGTAATGAGCAAGACCTGTCTGTGAGGAACTGATCATAGTTGATTTGTATACTCCATTTCACTTCTTTTGTTTGTTCGAAGTCAAAGTGCCCTGCTAGGAAACAAGGGAAGGAAGGAAACAGGAAAGACTGCCAAGGATCTTCCAATGGCAGAAAGGTCACATAACTATCTGTGCCATCTGGCCTAGAAGTGTTTATCCATAGCAAAAACTGTGAGAAATTACCATAGACCCACTACATGGCCATTGGGGATAAAACACTATGATTTAAGCTGTTTGCTGCCAGTGCAGTTTGAAGGATTAAAGCTACTGCTTTCACATATTATGTAAGAAGCCTCTTGCTAGTATACATAAAATAAAATGTAAATGAAATAAAAACATTTTTGGTGAACTGGACCAGTTTTTTTTCCATAACCTAGTCTTCATGGACATGATTTGTAAAAAAGGTATTTTATTTATAGACTGAGTTTCTATTTTGAGTGAAAACAACAGTATAACACTACCTTCCTGTTCTCACAGGAAGCAGACAGAGTGGCTCCTTAGGCCTCCTTGAGCTTCCCTGAGCTATGGCAAACTGTCTCTATCTGAATACAAATGCTCAGGGCTTTGATGGGTATGAGAAACTCCATGGTCCAAGGCATTCTTCAATGTCAGTCCATACAAAACACATCCTCTTTTTTCATATTCAAGGCTTCTGGGGCATGGAAAGCAGGTAAACTTTCACCTCCATTCTATACAGCCTAAAATTATATGTGAATATTTTTACATTCAGTGGGTTCAAAAACGAACATAGAAAATACTCACAGTCTCAAGGATAACACTTTGATTTGGGGATGTTGTTCTGCATGGGACCACGAGAAAAGGTTCGTTCCGATATGCAAAAAGCAGGTTTGGTGAATTGTTAGCCTCCACAAACGGATGATTGTGATCTGTGGTTTAAAATCAAGCACGAAATAATACAGTTAACAAAAATAATAACAGTTTGTTTAGCACAAATCTAATTTACTGACCACAAACAGAATAATTCATTAAATCACTTATGAATTGAAATGGCATTTTTAAAAGTATTTAATCTTATATCAGTGAATTCTTCGAATACATGCCTAGACATCCATCCTAGAGGAGCAATTAAATATCCCAGATAAAGTCAGATCATTTTTCTCTTTAAACAGCAAACTGCCACACAGGCTGCTGGATAAAGAAACAGAAACAGCTTGGCAGGAAGGGATGTTACTGTACAGCTCTGCTGTGAAATTGGTGTGATTAAACAAACAAGATCTTCTGTGTGCTGGCAGTGTTCATGTAATAAAATACATTTTTTAAACAAACTTATCTCGCATAAACAGTGGAATAACATAGTGAGATGAGCCAGGGGACTATCAGGTTCTAAATTGGCTGTATATGCAGCAGTCTGCAGTGGATGAAGTCTGCTAAACAAACAGTTGGTGAGCCAGAGACTTGGTGAGCTTTGCTGTCATTTTCACAGCTAAAGTTATCACTGTCTTTTGCTATAGATAAACTGTAGATCAGCTCTTTGGGATATACACTAGCACCATTCAAAAGTTTAGCGTTGATGAGATTTTTAAGGCTGACATTCAAAAAAGTCTATGCCATTGCACTTGCTTAAAATGTTAACAGCTTACACAGTTGTCGGGAGACACAGGGAGAGTCTAAGCAGAAGCCCAAACAGGAAATTATCAAAGACCAGGTTTCTAGAACAACTGAACTCTGTTTCCATCTCTAAAGACATCCAGCTTAATAGCCTTGCTTTAAGCCTTGTTTTTGTGTCACTGATTTTCTATTTCCTAGTCTTATGACAGCTGAGTTCTGTCTTGCAGATATGGTCCGGTTGTGTGCAGTCATAGCTGCATAGTAACTAGCTCCACTGCCTGGCTCACAGGTTTATGGGTTTATTGTAATTTCAGTGAGGTGATTACTTCATTTCTTTTATGTTCTGTAAGCTTTATGTAAATATATATAGTATATATTACTAAACTCATTTTTTTACAATCTCTGGCTCTATGCTTAAAACATTAGTAAGTATTCTTATTATATTACCTTCAACGAAAACATATGTTGACACCTCATGATCCATAGACTTTTGGTGACCGCTGCATGTGTATAAGCCAGTGTCGTTGTACATCAGGTTTTGTATAACCAGCTTGCTGCAGTGCTTGTGCATTCTCTCCTCGCATGGCTCAATCCGTACCGATGACACATTTCTGTTAGCCAGTCTCCACTGCAGGGATGTTGATCCTCTAAAGAAAGTCATGCCAAATAAACAGAGCATTAGAAGCTATTTTAAAGTCAAGTAGGCATATGCACGATTAAATAATCATTGCACAGAGTATCTGTCACTACACCATTTCATTTTTAGCTATTCATGATAATATAACCGAACTTAAAAACAAAATCAGGAAAATTATACCACCAACCACATACAAACACATTCTGCAGCCTCTTTTAGTTTCCTCTGACATTACAAACATAATCATAAAATTATTTTAATTATGGACAATCAGACATATCTCACATACTGCTGCTGCCTCTAGACTGATGGGTCATGCAACTTCAACCTCAAATCTTTGTCCAAAGCCAAAGACAGTATCAGTTTCTGGCTCACACGGCCTTCTAGGAAGCATTACATTAGTTAAGCTTCTTCGGGGTCAGCATTCCTGGCATTACTGCAATAGCATGCAATGCTCTCTCAGAGTTCAGATGTGCATGTTTCAGAAGCCCCTGTCCCCCTTCTCTTTCCACTACATTTGGATGAGATAGCTATTTTGGGACTATACTGCCTTGTGAGAGCCTCTCTCTATCTGAATAATGGAATGGTTATTGGTATAATATCAATAAAATGAACATATTTTAGATTTAGTGTTTGTGTGAGATGGGACAGCTGATGGGCACAGTACCTGCAGGTGAGTGTGAGTGTGTCACCAACACGCTGTAGGTGTGTGTCTCCGGCAGGAATCAGCTGTGGATCAGGCAGAAGAGATCCCTCTACCAACCCTACAGAAAACACAATATAACACAACACAAACTCAGTGACACACTAACATCACAAGTACAAAAGCATCACAAATGCCACAGTGTGGTCAAACTAACAGCCCCAGATACGGTAACAAAAAGTTCTAAGTTTCAACTTTTTGTTCAAGTATACAAGATGTGCTTTACAGTGCTTTCTGAAGAATTGTAGGCACAATAAAAAAACTGTGGTTAAGCGAACCACAAATGGAACACTCAACTTTTTGAGAACATTCCAGTGTGATTTGGAGACTTTGATTCAGAATGTTATGCAAAAGCCTTTCCGCTCCCATGTGGAACTCCAGAACCCACTACAGTGCAGTCTACTCTGTCCTGGACAGGTTTAAGCTAGTGGAAAAAAGTGCATTTGAGCATGTATATACATTTTAGATCAGAGGAGGGAGACCAGAGGTACAGCTGTGCCCCCCATGGAGGGGTCACCTCTGTCAGCATGTGTGTGAGAGAACAAGGCAGACCCAGATGAATCAGATGTCCTTAAACACATCCTTCACATCAGTCAGTCCTATTTTCTGCCCTTGCATAATTTTGTACTTTTATACATTGATGAAGAGCTTCATTTAACTCAGATCTCTTGAGATCTGTTCTGTGTGCTATTATTATAGTGAAGGTTCACTGCTGGTCTAGGGCCAGGTAAAGCTGATGATAGGAGCCATAGTACGCTCAGGACAGGAAGCAGTATCATTCCCTCTGCTGCCCAGGACGGGTGACATTGGTCACATAAGTGATTTCCTTCTTTTGAACTTACTCTCTGAACGCTTTCTGTTGTGGCATTGTCATGCAGGTTATTTGTGTTGCCAGGCAAAAACGGTATTGTTTTCAATTTATTTGTTATAAGAGCAGCCTTCTGGGAAATCTCCCCATTGCGAAAAATACAATTGAATACAATCTTAGATCAGCATGAACTTTCATTCTGGTCCACACTGGTTTTTGTTGATCTAACTAATGGACCAGTACTGCAGTGCTGATTACCAGTTTTTTAGTATTAAAAGCACAGTGCTAATGCATGAGACACTAAAAAAGCAGCAGCAGGTGCAAGGATGAAAGACGACCATCTAGTACACATTCACATAAAAAAGGCAATTCAAAAGTAGTTAAGTGGAATGTAAAACATATATTGGGTGGACATGTTCACTTTTTCGTTATTTTTCTATGTGTTTGCTCATAGACATCCTCACTTTTCCAGAGCCTCTTGCATGTGCATCTCATTCTTCTCAAGTCACCATCTCAAGTTAAAATAAGTGTGAAAACCCCATAATAGTTTTGGTAACTATTTGAGTAAGAAACTCATCTAGAACAGTCAGATCTTAACTTAAGATTTAAGATTGGAAGGTTCTATAGTATGGCATCTGTGTCCAATACGCAAGCTAAAAAGGATCATTGTCAGGACGATAACAGCATTACACAATGTTCATTTTCTTCTCATCAATACCCATATTACTTTCTCTCTCTCTCTCTCTCTCTATCTGATAAAACATACTTACTAATAAATACTGACTGGCATGTTCTAATACTCATGCAGTTTTTCCCTCACATGGCTTAAAGTCACAGCTGCATTCACAGAATTAATTTACTACACCAACACTGCCACTTACTATGAAATTCATCTCAGTATGCTTCAACGTCATTGTTATTTCACAGTCTAAGGTTAGTCATGAGGAAGGGATGTAACCGGAGCTTTTTACACAAAGTACACACCTCTATCAGATTGATATACCCTCTGCCTAGAGGAGACAAAACCAGACATAACCACAGCTGTACTAGTCAAAAAAAATACACCTTTGGTGACTGCATTATTGCTCTAGAAAGCTGTTCTGTAGATATTTAGACAGACAAAAAATAAAACACATATCAAAAATGTCTTTGCTGTGATGTTGATGACTTGAATCACAAAAAAGCCCCAGACCAAATGGTGTCAAAGACAGTAACTTTCTGCTTGACTACCTTCTGTCTGAGACACAATTCATCATGACATTTCCTAAATGACATGACATTCTGTCCACATGTTTTATGAGTCATCATCACTCATTCTCATAAGGGTGTTTTTGAAATACTGTACATCTAAATCCATTCAATCAGAGTTACTGTACAAGAACATTCTGCTCACACTGTACAACTGAAAGATATTAGTCAGAGAGAGTCAAACTGGATTTAACTGCTCTGAAATGTGTCTACCACACAGAAGCTTTGGTCGTACACCATGTAAGTTTTTATGAGAATTATTGATTCCTGCCGACATCCACTTATTCTTATTTTTCAATGAAGCCTCATTCACAGATATACACCTGCACACAAACATGAGCCGTGAATGACATCCTATAAAACCCGGCTACTCTCGAGGTCTTCACATTTGCCCTCTTCAGCAGGAGGACCCCAGCAGCCCACTTAAAGAGGAGTACATTCTCATAAAGACCTCATCTCTGTCGCTGTACATAAACATGTTCCCACAGCACACTGCGCCCCACCTGCCCCTGATGTCTGCCCAGTGCTGACCTCAGTCCAGCACTTCGCCCCCCTTTCCACCAGCTGTGTACTGAATTCCTCCCACACAGCGACAAAAAATGCCAAAAATGAGGCTTGTTGTGGTGTTTCAAGGGGTCTGGGACCTGGTTTCAATTAAAGCTTGTTAAAAATAAAAGACAACCATGGAAGAATGGGAAAAACACAGCACTGATGCTATGTGGGTTGCCATATCCCGCATAATTAGGAACATGGGAACAAGTAAAAGACATGTCACTGTCAAAAGTTGTGCTCTTCATGACCTCTTACAATTATGCAATCAGTCATTCATGGTGTCCTAATTGATGTGTGTAGTTTTGTTAGGAAGAACAAGAGAAGGTTCATGTCCAGAAGAGCAGAGGAGCCTTCAAAAAGATGATAGGTTTAAATGTTGGGGAGGCACAAAACACTCTCAAATTAAGCTGAAATGTGTGGGTTTTTCATGGAAAGTTGACTTCTGGAGAACTATAAATAATATCAGCATTGTGTTGTGAAACATTTAGACCAAAAACTGTCCACTTCCCTTTATGAGAAATGGACACAATCCAACTTTCTGGGGTGTGAAGAAAGTGAACTTGGAACAAAACTGAGGTCTGATTTAGATATTTATGTTGATCCGACAAGTCCTTTAACCACAGTACTCTTGTGGGGAGCTGGAAATCCATTTTGTCTCTCTCTGACAAACTCCTTAATTTAAGAAGTCCTGCTGGAGATCAAGAATAACAAAGAAGTTGCGAGTGTTCTGCCATTGTTGTGACATAATGCCAAGTATGGTGTCCCACACTCAGCAATTGTGCTCGGCATTTAACCCATCCACACACAGCACTGACTAGTGAACACACACAATAGTGGGCAGCAATTTAATCCAGAGCCCGGAGGGCAATTGGGGGTTCGGTGCCTTGTTACTGAAGGTGGAAGACATCAATCCCTGCCAGTACTAAGACTCAAACCCACATCCTTCGGGTTACAAGACCTCTTACCATATGCCCACAACTGCCCCTATTTCTGGATAAAGAAAGGGGTAGTTGTGGCCTAATAGAGAGAGTGATCTGATATCAGAAACAGTCAAAAGTTTGTCAGTGAACAAAAAATTTGCTAATTACCAATCAGATCATGAAGTAAATTCTTTAAGCATACCTAAAAAATCAAATTATCTGTATGGTATGTTGCTTACATTATATACTTCTAGTGGAGAAACAAATGAGAGGGTGACAGGTTAATATTTACAATAAAAATGTTTTACCCCCCCAATAAGGGCCACCCTATTGTTCAGCTACGTTGTCATTGGTCCCTGGTGGATGTTAAAACGCTGGAACTTATGAAGTCAGATGATGCTTGTGTTAGATTTTTGTACAGATTTATTTCAATTTACATGTGTACTGTCTTTTATAGAGAGGATATCCTGTTGCTGCCCAGTAAGTGTTGGTCATAATATGCGGAATTCCCTACTCTGTGGCTGGTACAAGACTGCTTGTGCTTCCCGTCCACCCATGTGATACACAGTGTCGGTAAAACAGGCTCTGAGGATGGGGGGGGGGGGTGGATTTTGGCCTTACACAACAATAGACTTTTATTAATCATTTAACCTTGCTACACTATCCATTGTAATTTCATGGCTTTGCAAGCAACGAAGGCTTCTTAATAAATAAAAAATAACGTCAAACAATAGTAAGCATGTCCACAGTCACAAAACCCAAAAGTCAGACAACAGTTACACATTAATTTATTTTTCAGAAGAAGACAAACCACCCTTCTGGGACATGTAAAATCTCAAAATACTGGAATTCTGCAAGACATGCAAGACAAGAAATTGAATGTGAACATTTGTCTATATAAGCTTACATATTATAACAGAAACATATTTTTATAAGAGATACTGTGACTGTAGAAATTCCCTCATTAAGTAATCCATATACTTTATATTATAAATCATGTAATGTGTAATGTACAGTGAGCTGGACATTATTGGCAAAATAAACTAGGTCATGTTTATTTTGTTATAATGACCATCTCCCTGTACAGTTATGCTTAATTATGATTATTTACCAAATAAGTAAAAAAAAAAAAAAAATACATACTGGAATAACAGAAATATTGGAAATATTGATTTCAGTTTATATTATTATTGTTTTTATGAAGAAAGACATAACAGAGTGATTAAAGAAGCCTGAAATGAGCACATAAATATATGCATTTAGCAGACACTTTTATCCAAAGTGACTTGATAGCGCAATGCTCTACCAATTGAGCTACAGGAACACTATAAGCACATATAGGATAATCAGAAATATTTGACCATAAAATAAACAAATGACCAAATTTCCTGAGAGATATATTATAATACATAATAATATGTCTACTTATAATTTTACTGTAATTTATGTGATAGTTCAATCGTGGTTATTCTGCCTCTAATTATGCAGCTTTTACACAATTAATGGAATTTCATGATGAATTATCATTGGTCCAGTCTGTCACACAAACAACAGTAAAATAAATTCATAAGATGTTCAAGGAGCTGATGGCAGACAGAACCTCCAGCTGTGCTGCCTGCTGTGCCTTCTCATTCATTGAAGTGCTCTTTTGTTACAAGTCCCTTTGCTACAACTACTGATCCCTGCCAAACCGCAAGGTTAAGACAACAGCAATGGAGAATGCAGATTTTATTAGTTCCTGGATTGGTCTTTGGATGGTGGAGTTGAAAACCCACACACACACAGCTTGTACAAACAACAGCTGACTATAGGCAGAGTGGTAATTCTGGTCATATTTGATCAAATATGGAAACAATGGAAAATGAAGAACCTTGTATATAGTCTCCATAAGTGGATCTTTATCCCATAAGCTTCCACAATATGTTCTGGAGCTCAAGGGATTGTGCTCTACTTCATGCTGGAGATTCTCCTTGAAATTGCAATATAAAGGAACATGAGCAGCCATCATGGCCTGCAAAGAGACTAACTAGTGTGTCAAAGAGAAAAGACAATTTGGAGGTAATAACCAATGACCAAAAATATGATACATAAATGTCTCCAAAGCACACCACCTGAGCTCTTTGGCTGTCTGATTAAAGCCCTGTGCACAGATGGCAGATAGACGATGACACTACAGTTCTATGAGAACAGGGATAACCACATTACCCAACTTTATCAGTAAAGACAACAGAGGAATAATATTGTTGGAATCACCTTCACAAGGCTTTTTTCCCCAGCTGATAAAACAATTGACAGCCAGTCAAACTGTTATATCTCTATAATGTTTTAATGTTCAATAAAGGCAGAAAATGAAGAAGATTGCAAGCCAGAGATCATGAAAGAGAGAAAGAAAGAAGTGCGTCTGTGCACAGTCTATTAATGTGTGCCACCCCACCTCTGTGGGATGAGTGAATGAGCTTGAATTGCACTTGGCTGACCCCTACCTACTGTATTAATCCCGACATGCACTGCTGTTGAACAGCATTAATGTTCTTCCTGAGCATGGAAAATAAAATGTAATCCAGAAAAAAACATTACACACTTTTTAACCCTGCAGGCACTACTTTATATAGTACATGTTTAATTAATTATTTTGCCACCCATTTAATGGTTTACTGTATTTACACTGCTTTAGTAAGTTCTGTGTAGCAAGGTGCAAGTAAAGTTTCAGTACTGAACCTATTTGACTGAACTCAGCAGAATACCAATTAAAATGCACTATTAGCATTTTTGTCATTTGCAGTATACAGTAGGCTTTTATTAAGCAACATAAATAACTACTCCACATTTTAAGAAAAATCTCTGTCAGTCAGGCTTGATGTACACACTGCAAGTTGCGAGGCACTGGTGCAATTAAATACTCAATTTTGGGTCATACAGATAAAAGTAAGACAACCCGCAAAGTGTTAAAAAAAAACTTACACTAGCTTCTCTATTCTTTTTGTGTTCTATTTTCTTTTTATTTATTATACAATTAACAAAAGTAAAAAATACTATTTTAAATCGAAATAAAAAGAACATTTGTGTTTTCGTAATTAAGCAAACAAACAGGATGCACGTTCTGTCAATGGTTCTTGGTTTCCATTCTGTGAATTTGTTTGCGGATCGCTGCGACACACATCTGTTAAATATCTGTTATTTATTAATGCCAGATATATTTCACATATTTATACCTTTTCTATATAGATTTTGATTGTATTTTATTTGTATGGAAACAAATTTTGATATTTTTAATGTAATTTATATATTTGCCTTAAATCATCAATGACCCAGAGTTTGAATACATAGACTGTATAGTTAATTCCAAGCAGAAACTTGTGAATGATGCTCTTATAGGCTAGTTTTGTGACATCATTGAATGTTCTGGGAAAACTGAAGTTGAATTGTCAGTGTCGGTCACGGCACATTTTAACTGCTGATTTGGATCCGGCAATGTTTCATTTACTGTTCAACTTCCTCATCCAAATCAAATTTAACAACTTTTAAGTTTTTATTGGCCAACTCCTGGTAATATTTCTTAAAATGCATGTTTGTTATCAAGATATCAGACATCATTTTATTTTCTGTCAAATCTCTGTTATGCCGCATGAACGCTTCCAGACTGAAAGCACAAAGTGAACCTGCAGTTATGCTCTGCTTACGTGCTTCTTATGCATGCAAAGTGAAACAGAACTAATTTGTCAAGCCAGTGATGAAATGTTGAATTACTGCAATGTGGTGATGTAAATGTCACTGAGTTCTGGAAAGTAGTGCAATGCAGAGGGATCTCAGATGTGTAAAATTCCTGGAGTATTTTAACCTTTAAATGGTCCGGCAAAATTTGAATACAGAGCCATGGGCAATATCTGGATCTTTTCAAGATGTCTTACATCTCTCTAAACAGCAGCAATTTTGGATATTTTTCTTACTTAAAACAGACTTGATCTTTAATCCTTTTCATTCCTGTAAGTAATTTCCAACAGCCAATTCAAAATGTGTTTCACTTCTCTAAATGTGTTATATGAGTTGGTAGAGATAATAGTGCAGATTTTGACTAGTGGCTCTGACTCACCTCATATTTCTTGTAACAGTTTCAGTTGATTTATTAATACTTAAGAAATCACAAGACAAATCACAAATCCCCCTTGGCTGCACCAGTTGCACCTCAGACCCCACCCACCCCCCACATTTAGTAGCGCTACATTGTTCAATTCACAAATTTCAGCTAACAAAACTTGGCTTAAATGTAATAATCACAAATGCACCACCAAAAATCTGATGACAGAAGATAAGTGGCAAACGGCTAACCTTCATGGCCTATTTTTGACTAATGGATTAACCATAAAACCCTGACATATAAAATATAATGCCATGTTCTTCTGCACTACCATTGTCTTGAGGTGGGGCGAGTGACACACATTTGGAGTAGAGGATTAAGCAAGAAAGTCTGGGGAAAGATTCTTTACTCAGGTATACGTGTCACATTTCTGTGACCTCTACTGCCAGAACAATTCCAGAGTGCCTCTTGCCTCTCCATCCGCTTCCTTCATGTGTCTTTCCCACGCTTGGCGCGAGGACAGTGAAGGAAATCTACTTGGAGACCTCGTAGACAAAGCTTGAAGACCCAGAAAGTCATGGGGGCAGCAGTATTTCCTCTGTTTGGATCAGAGTAAGAGCTGATGTTTGTTTGGACAGCAGGAGGAAGACCTGTATCTGTAGTGTACAACTGCTATGTCTTACTGTACAACGGCATCCATCTTTTACTATACATCTTGTTTATAAGGAGATGCTGCCAGAAGTCCAAGTAGCCAAGATTCAACAATATACTTTCTCTTATAAACACGTATTCTCTTGTCAAACTCAAAAACAACACTGGACCTGGAGATGTGCCCATACTACCCCAATACAATAAACAGTTTTGGATGTTATCAAAAACACACCTGATATCTTGAACACAATGTGTTTCCATTCTTGGAATAACTAGTATTTAGTGACTCTGAATGACTAACTAGTCCCTGAGGATGGAGGAATTCAAGAAGTGCCCACTGCCCTACTGTTCTTCCATCATAAACTGTGTAGATTGGGGTGTCCCCGGAATGACTGGGGTCCTTAGAAAAATTAGCAAATATCAGTAAAAGGATTTAAGCCCCAGCAGGGATAAATCACCTTCTGCTTTCCAAATAAGCATTTCATTTAGTGCCAGAATATAGTGTGCTGATGACTGGGTCTCAAAACCCAGTGAGCTGCACACCTAGACAAAACATGGGACCCGCAAATTCTAACAATCCATTAGGCATATAATCCCCAAAAATGCTGCACCAAACAATCTGTGTATATGTATAGGCAGTGCGTTTGGTTGTAAGAAACACATCATATGACATCAATGCAGATTACCTTATTTTAAAGACTGAGAAAAAAAATTAACATCAATAAAATCACATCAGTAAATGCAGTCCCTTCAGATAAGTTATGTTACTAGAACAAAAACGCTGTAAAAAAAATCATCACTGTTTCAAAAGACATAAAATTTGTTCCCTACCAATTATTTTTTCACAATAATAGTAATTTCTTTCATGTGTTCGTTTTCAGTTTCTCAATTCTCTTCTTCGGTAACTAAGGTCGAAATAGTTTAAAAAGTGCAGTGAACGTCAGTGACTTTCAAGTTAAAGCTAAAAAGAAAATAGCCTGATATCAGAACAACAATTAAACTGTTGACCATTAATTCAATTCCATCATTTTATTCTAACACAGCACTATTTATGTCATCACTACATTCACATTTGTTTGAATCCATTTACATGCAGATCAATCAATGCACATTAAGTTGACAACAAATGAACTTCAGACCGCATCTCTTCAACAGCAGCCCATTGAAAGATCGCGTGCCGCATTGCTCGCGTGCGCAGTACAATGACAAAAAAGCGCGAACTTACCACTTGAGAAGAAATTAAGAAGCAGCTGGAAAGTGAAGAAGCCTTTGACAGAGATTGGACCTGGAGTCATTTCGTCCTTTAAAATAACGCTTCGACTGATATTCCGTACAATCAGCTGTCACTTTATATTTTGATATGGCTGTAATAGTCCAGGGATAGGCTACTGTGATTTCTCTTGGTGTACGGTTAAACGTGTACAGTTTCTGTAAATATGACAGAGATTGTTCTTTCTAGAGTGAAAACAACTCTTGCTGTCTCTCAGTGAGTGTAAATGTGTGGCTTGATTGCTCTTCCTTCCTAAAACTGAGTCAATTAAATTTCAAAAACTAGACTCTATAAAGAAGGTTAAACAATTATATAACAATGAAAAGCACTAATGCCAACCAACTTATTGATAGAAACCCCCCCACTGCCTTTGTCTTTTCTGCTGGGGTTTGTCCTCTCCCAGGCTTTATATGAGTGAAGCGGCGGAAGGACGCAACGTCACTGTAGTAACCCTGCAGCTCATTCTCCACCGCACTTTCCTGCTTCAACTTACGATATCGACCCCACAGAGAGCGATTAAGTTAATGTTTTTGTTATTTTCTGTCTGATTAAATTAAAGATTTATTTTATCTCGACACATATCTCTACCCAGATGCTTCTGTGAAGACGCTTCACAAAGTAGGCTATTTCACCATTGTTTTTAACTTCAAATCCCTAAAATATCTGGGTGCAAAGGTAAACAGCCATTGTCTGATATCATATCAGTCAAAAAAAAAAAAAAACGTTGAAAAAACATTTACATGGTTTATTTTTAACTTCAGCAACTAATTTTATATCAAAGTAAATAATCATGGGGCTTCTTTTCACCTCCCAACACCTAATGGTGTGGGGATTTTTCACCACCGACGGTTTGTGTTTTTGATGCTCCCAGCAATTTAGGGCAAGACATTGTCCATTCATGTCCTTCCATTTATATAATTGCAAATGAAAAGGATGTTAAATCTTTTAAAAAAAGACATTAAAAAATGCTGTTTAATACAGTTTGTGTATACTGAGGTATACGGTTAAAGAGACATGAAGTTTTCTTCCTGTAATATTAAAAGGATGATGATATAATTAATGTGATAATGGGCCACTGATAACAGTTTACCAGTTTATTTACTTCTGTGACTCAAAGAAACTATGAAGATAGCTGCTAAATGTTAAGGATTTAGTTATTCAATGATGTTACTTATATTTATCTTTCTTATAAATCACATTTTATTCTGCAGTGTTATAAAAAAATTTTTTAATAACTTCATGACTCGTCCATGTTCATTAAATTTACTACTTTTCAGGAAAATTATGATTATTAATTTTTTTTTACAAATGAATACCTCTATTACTATTATTATTATTATTATTATTATTATTATTATTATTATTAAATGTTTTATGATTTTAAGATACTTTTTTATCTACGTATACAAAATTTTCCAGTCCTGTTTTCTGGTTTGGCAGCAGAGATCTGATTTAGGGAATTTCTCAAGTCTTCGAAACAATAATATTTGTCTAGCAACTGACCTTTCACAACAGTTTAGAACTGTGAGGTGAAGTGATTTAACATTTTGCAGACATTTATAAATATGCCTGTTTATTACTGTTTTTATATTATTTATGTAGCAGACTTAAGGAAATCTTGTGTGCATCTCTCTGACCACATGTATTGTTGAATCTAGTGCAGAGAACACAATAAGAGGGTCCACAACCGATTCTGTGTATGCAGCTTGAGCTCTTTCCTTCAGCTCAACAATGACCTCCCCTGTTAAAACAAAAAACTCCAGCGTAATCAACACATACTTCTTGGGGATGAATGAGATTCTAACTACCAGAAGGTGGTGAATATTATGCTTAAACAATGCTATTATACTGTAATGCCCAAACCTTTCAACAGGACAGAGTTAAGAATTCTGAATATACTGCAGCCTACGATTAAAAAGAGTAGCTCTCCATTTAAAATAGACTTTTGTCCTCTGTAGAGACATAACATTTTAGTAAATTTTTAGAGACCATACATGCCACAGTTTTAAGTCTGGATGTCCTGTACAGAGCACATTCATGGGTTTTTAGGGATATCAAATTCATAGGCAAATCACAAACAAACCTTCTTCTTGGTCTTTAAAAATGACTGACATGGACAGAATAATAAAATTTAGCACTCAGTGAAAATATGATAATATTTTTTTAAATAATTGTTTAAATCTGCCTAATTTTCGAATTGTTTATCAGAAATAAACTCTGGGAAAAAAATATATGATGGGGTTTCAAATGGGAATATAACTTGTTGTTATGAAATAGGGTCTTCTGTAGAGGACACCCGGACAAGCATCATGTTAATCAGACATTTTGGGGAGACACAAGTCAAAATTATAGATCAGTATTGCTATAAATGATCAGATATTCTTAAGAAAATGTTGTCAAGTTATTACAGTCATCATAACACTTCTTTATACGCTTTCATTATAGTTTGTCCCAAGAACACATTAATATGCAAATTAGGTGAATAAAAAATAGTACATAGTTTTTGCCTATTTTTGATTTCTTATATATAATAATAATAATAATTATTATTATTATTATTATTATTTAATTACTTCGCTCTCTACAAAGGACACAGAATAAAATATGAATAATATATTTTTATTTTTATTTAAAAAAAAAATTCATTTGTTTCTAATGCTCCAACCAATGTAATTATAAAACTATAAAATCCACAAATCCACGTTTTTATGGTTCTCGGGGGGATATAATAGCATCTGTAGCTATTATTATTCGCTATTTTGCACAGGGCAAATTTAATCTAAATAATATGTTACTAAATAGTTTGTAAAAAGGAGGAGGGAGCGATGAATGAGAGTAAATACATAACCGTGTGTAAGAGACACCACCTTGTGGCCATACAGCAGTATTACATTCGCACTGCGCGCGTCCCCGACTCCCCGTGCGTGTTCTTGGCGATGGACGCTCGTGAGGGATCGAGTTTATGTAACTGTCACATAGAAAATACTGACAAAATGTTTTAAATCCCCTTACTCGACTTTTTTATTAGAATATGAAGAAGTCTGTTGACGATGTATAAAGTAAGAATCTATTTTGTGGTAAGTTTGTAGAAGTTGTCAGGAGGAGATCTGTCAGGAAATAGCTATTACGCGCGTTTATCAAATAATCGATCCCTTATGAATATTAGCGGTAATTTTAGTATAATCAGATTCAAATATTTCACCTTACCTTGTTATGCACTTGAAGGTAAATCATTTTAATTTGTATTTTTTGTAGTAACAAAGTTTCGTAGAAATGTGGTAATTGTGGAACTGTGAACTTGTAACGTTACTGTGACCAAACCTGTTGAGTCAGCTAAGTTACTACAGAAAAGCAAAAGACCAAAGGCACATTTTTTCTGTCTATTATTGCATCTGTTAAATGTATCTGCCAATCAGTCTGTCTGTTTTCTGTCATATAGTTTTTTCCCCTGTACCAACAAAAGAAAGTCTATTTCCAGATGCTTGCACGGATGCCAATTATTTGATCAACTACAAATTTGTTTAACTTCCTGCACTTTTTAGTGTGTCATGTGGCATACAGACTTCTGTATTCTGTATGGCCAGCAGCCATATCACCCTGGAGCTCAAGACCGGTTTCCCACTGAAGCTAAGCAGGGCTGAGCCTCCTGGGAAAACTAGGTTGCAGCTGGAAGAGGTGCTAGTCAGGCTAGCAGGGGGTGCTCACCCTGAGGTCTGTGTGGGTCCTAGCACCCCAGTGCAGCGATGGGGACACTATACTGTCAACAAGCACTGTCCTTCAGATGAGATGTTAAACCGAGGTCTTGACTCTCTGTGGTCAATAAAATCCAAGGATGTCTTTCTAAAAGAGTAGAGGTGTGACCTCGGCATCCTGGCTAAATTCACCCAATGGCCTCTGACTATCATGGCCTTCCAGTCATCTCCTGAACTGGGCTCTGCTCTGCACATGCATATTGAGCTGCTGGCCAAGCAGAAGATTTGAGAATGCTACCATGGGTAATTTTCATTCAGTGTTAGTTTAAATAATGTGTTTCATGTCATTATATGAAACATTTCTTAGTGGATTGTGTTCAAATATTGTTATCTAGGACATTACACTTGAAATCAACTACCTCAGACTCTATCATCTCTCCACTTTGTGGGATAGAGCTTCCAAAAACTTTTTTATATGTTTAAAATATAAAAAATTCCGATCAATTCCACAAAGCTGCATCTCTAAATATCACACTCTATCTGGGATTAAAACAGGATTGCCAACTTGGATCTAACCATTTAACATCTAAAAACAGGTACATTTAACTGTAATCTTTCATCACACATTAGATCAATCAGTCATATTTCTCCACACTGATTTACTGTATGCATACTGAATTTACAGCTTCAGAAATGACAAATCACAAATCAGTCATATTCATGGCCACAGCACAGCAGCTTTCAGAAGATGCCAACTGGTTCCTAAACCTCCAGCTGTTGAGACACTTTTAACGATATGGTGGTTGTGTATGTGTTGTGATGAAGTTGACTTTTCTAACTCTTAGGATTTCTTTCTTCTCTCCTTCCAGGTAAGTTCAAACACAGTTCCTCTTATAGTAGCTGTATGCTAGCTCGTAATCATGCTAATGCAAACTCCCACACTGATACTGTAGCTGTAGTCAAGTGTAGTTAAAGCAGGATGTGTGATGTGGGCAGCTGTCACAGCTGTGTGCCCCAGACCGAGGTGTGTTGATGGGGCAGAAGACGTGTCTGCTGCTGTCTGTCTGGAGATCTGCAGGAGCTCTGATCACACTGAGCAACAGGTGGATCACTCACTCGTTTTTAGCAGTTCATCATTTCCATCTGATTAAACAATAACAAGAAGGCAAGAGGTGTTCTGTTTGCTTTTTAAAGACACGATGGAGCCTGAAGTATGAAACTTGACACTGCACAAATTCTGAATATGGACTGAATTTGTATGTTTAAATGCATGGGCATTTCAACGGTTTTGTAAGTGAAATTCCTTTTTCCTAATCAGTGGTTTTTAACCAGGTGCAGTGGCTCACTAATGGCCCTTGGTCATTTTCTCAACCTTTCTGAGTCCAGGGCCTTCCTTTGTCCACAACACTATTGGAAGGCCCACCACTCCTAGTCTCCAGTCCCAGGATTCCAGAAGTTGAAAATTCTTAAAGGGATTTTTCACCCAAAAATAAATGAACACCAAAGAAGATGTTTTGAAGAATGTTGGTAACGGTTGCTGATAGCCATTGGCTTCCATTGTATTTTTTTGTTTTTGTTTTTGTTTCCATACATACAATGGAAGTCAGAGGCTACAAGCAACAGTTTGGTTACCAACAATCTTCAAAACAGCTTCTTTGTGTTCAACAGAAAAAAACAAACTTATACAGGTTTTGGGGTCAGGTCAGGGTGAGTAAATGATGACAAAAATTTTAATTTGGGTGTGAACTGTCCCTTTAAATGTACCCACTCTTTTTTGGATTTTCCAGTTTGTGTAATACATGACAAGGGATGAGGAAAGGGATATTTAAAAAAAAAATAAAAAAAAATTACTGTAATATAACTAGAAAATAATTAACATTTGTCTAACTAGAGAAAAATTATAAAAAATGCCAATGGAATTTTTTATAATTTACTTTATAATTTGTCCAGGCCTAGAAATCACACTTAACATTAGGCAACATCATATATTCAGGTTTTCCCTGGTTAAGAAACCCTTTTCTAGGGGCTGAAAAATTACAATATTATTTTAAAATCCTTAAATATATTTTTTAAATTAATTTACATTTATTATTCGTAATTTGAACAACAACAAAAAAAAAATTGTCTTATTTTTATATTATTTACATTCCTAGTTTTGAATGAAAACAAGAATAATTTCAGGCAGAAGTACAAATGCAAATATCAAAGCCCATGTAGGGGGGTTTCCAATATTGTTTTTGACAAAGGGAGACCTTGGAGTTGGAAAGTTTTGTGAAACACTGCTCCACATGTTCTCTGATTGTTACATCCCTAGGATGTATGTCGTTGTTTTTTTTTTTTTATTAATTGTTGAGGTAGGTTTTCCCCACCCTTTGGGGTGTGTTTATGTATCATATGTGTTCTCTCACTCTCTACCGCTCTCTAATTGATAGGCAGGTCAAATTGCCCACAGGTGGTAGTCATCCGAGAGTGTGGGGCAGACGGTGCTGCTACAAAAGGACAGAGGGAACACTGCTTGAGAGAGGCTCACTTCTCCCCTGCTACAGACCTGCATTGTGTTCCTCCCTTGATGGTGTAAGGTTCAAGTAGTTGTTACATGTTTTGAACTGAGTTGTATTCCTGTGCACAAGTGGTGTGTTGAAGCCACAAAGTGTAGCACATTTATTTTCTATTGTTATTTCTGTTAAGGTATTAAGAGGTATTGTAACTCACTTTATTTGATTTATCATTAGTATTGGAAGCCGTAGGGAGAGGGTGCCATTTTATTTTGTACTCCATGTTTATCCCTGTTTTTGGTTAGTGAGGGAGTTGAGGAAAGCTTTTGTTGTTGATTTTCTTTTCTTTTACTTGGATAGATTATTTAGTACTCCTCCTGCTAGTCAGCTGCTGTTTTGTTTGTTGTTTTGGCCAGGCCCTCTCCTGAAGACATTTGTTGCTTCCCTTAATAAATAAATTACTTATTTTCTTACTAAGTGGTGGTTTTATTTTCTGGAGCAGAGGACTGATGTGATTCCTCCACGTTTTTCTTTAATTCGTTCCTTTATAAATTTTAGTTACTCTGTTACTCCCACTCCCAACCCTAGACTGGGAAAGTGGATCGTAACACTGATCTCATTTATGCTTGATACCATGATAACCAGCAGAGGGCGCAGTGTAGAATATCAGTCGTGCTTTCACACTGAGCTCCTGACCCAGACTCTAGAGCACATTCAACTCTGGCCGACCATCAGAGCATCAGGTGTCACTTACTATTTTCATTCTTTTACAGTTAATTCATTTTAAATGCAGATTATACATGTTTGTCCAGAATGACAGGGATCGTAAGTATCTATATGGCACATTATTTCCTCATTAGGCACTACTTCTAAAGACAAAGCAGACACATTATGGCTGCTCTATGAATCTGAGGCCCAGGCCAAATTAAAAGATCCAAAGCTTGAATCTGTGCTCGAAGCGGTTTTGGAACTGGATTATGTTGAGACCAAGCTGTTAGAAATGATTACAAGTCAGATTCTAGAACCATAACCCCCATTTTAAAGAATTACATATTCTAATAATTCATGGATGGTGAAATTCTGACTGAATGATTGAATATAGACTACCATTCCAAAGTCTTTTTGTCCTCTATAAATACTACTTTACAATATTTTTTACTGAATTGTGATAAAATATATGCAGTCTTGGTAAGCATAAAACATAAAAAAAGCATTCTTATGCAATTAATTTATTACACTGATAGATAACAAAAGACACCAAAATGTTCCTCATCAGCTTATACATGTGTGCATGTCACAGTAACTGTTTACACAGCCGGATTCAGCTGACCCTGCAGAGCGGGGTGTCCGAGGTGCAGTCCTGCATGTTGGAGGAAGTGTAGGGCTACTATGAGGAAGCTCTGTCCATCATAGCAACCACAGTGAGTTGGTTACGGTGACTCAGCAGCCGTAACACACGACCTGCTGCAGCTCAGCCCCGCAATTATTCTTTGAAAGAATCTCCTGTTTCTGTCAATGGGCTTTTAGTTATGCCTCAGTTAGCAGATGCTCCATTCACCAGCTTCTTCCTGCCAATTTAGATGCTAATTTGAAAATATCGCCTGTGCCCTTTATCTTGAACTAGCATTGCAGAAAACTTGCATAAACGTCAGGAAGTTCGGTAAAACTGGCAAGATATTCACAGATTCGACTTTTCCGGATCAATAACTCGCGAGCAAAACGTTTTTGGTTCACGAATTATGCCTCTTTTTACTCGTAGTGATGTAGTAAACGAGCTACAAGCGAGTTTGCCTGAAAACAAGCTTTCCTCCGCTCTGTACAAAATACGTTGATCTCAATGCGCTGGCGTCTGAGAGACAAGTCCTAAGGGACCGTCTGCAAAGTGCGAAACGCGAAAAAGGTTACTAATAAAATACTCAATAACTTCACAGTAACACACTGTAGTGTCACCAAATTCAGTTCACACATCACTGCTCTCGTGCTGCTTATACTACAATGTTGGTTTTAAAAATAGTTGCTTTTGCACAATTTTTTTTATTTTTTTTATTATGAAAACATTAATAACGTTACTGTAACACACTGTACTTTCACCAAATTCAGTTCACACATCACTGCTCTCCTACTGGTTATACTACAACACTTATATTGAAAATAGTTGCTTTTGGACAATTTTTATGATTTTTTTGTTATGAAAAACAGTTAATAACTTTACTGTAACACACTGTACTTTCACCAAATTCAGTTCACACATCACTGCTCTCCTGCTGGTTATTCTACAACAATCATTTTGAAATTAAATGATGTTGCACATTTTGTATTATGAAAAATAGTTAATAACTTCACCGTTATAGAACATAATAGTTAATAACTTTAATTTAACACACTGTACTTTCACCAAATTCAGTTCAAACATCACTGCTCTCCTGCTGGTTATAGTACAACTTTAATTTTGAAAGTAATTGCTTTGGCACATTTGTTTTGAATTTTTATTATGAAAAATAGTTAATGAATTCACCATTATTGGACATAATAGTTAATAACTTTAATGTAACACACTGTACATTCATCAAAATCAGATCACACATCACTGCTCTCCTGCTGGTTTTACTACAACACTCATATTGAAAATAATTGCTTTGGCACATTTTTTATTATTTTTTATTATGAAAAATAGTTAATAACTGTACTGTTACAAACTGTACTTTCACCAAATTCAGTTCACACATCACTGCTCTCCTGCTGGTTTTACTACAACTTTCATTTTGAAAGTAATTGCTTTGGCAAATGTTTAGAATTTTTATTATGAAAAATAGTTAATGAATTCACCATTATTGGACATAATAGTTAATAACTTTAATGTAACACAATGTACATTCATCAAAATCAGATCACATATCACTGCTCTCCTGCTGGTTTTACTACAACACTCATATTGAAAATAATTGCTTTGGCACATTTTTTATTATTTTTTATTATGAAAAATAGTTAATAACTTTACTGTTACAAACTATACTTTCATCAAATTCAGTTCACACATCACTGCTCTCCTGCTGGTTATACTACAACTTTGATTTTGAAAGTAATTGTGTTGGCTCATTTGTTATGATTTTTTATTAAGAAAAATTGCTAATAACTTTACTGTAACACACGTTTTTTCAACCAAATTCAGTTCACACATCACTGCTCTCCTGCTGGTTTTACTACAACACTCATATTGAAAATAATAGCTTCGGCACATTTTTGTTTATTTTTATTAATAAAAATAGTTAATAAATTAATCATTATTGGACATAATATTTAATAACTTTACTGTAACACACTGTACTTTCACCAAATTCAGTTTACACATCACTGCTCTCCTGCTGGTTATACTACAACTTTCATTTTGAAAGTAATTGCTTTGGCAAATGTTTAGAATTTTTATTATGGAAAATAGTTAATGAATTCACCATTATTGGACATAATAGTTAATAACTTTAATGTAACACACTGTACATTCATCAAATTCAGTTCACACATCACTGCTCTCCTGCTGGTTTTACTACAACTTTGATTTTGAAAGTAATTGCGTTGGCTCATTTGTTATGATTTTTTTATTAAGAAAAATAGGTAATAAATCACAATTATTGAACATAATAGTTAATAACTTTAATATAACACACGGTACTTCCACCAAATGCAGTTCACAAATCACTGCTTTCCTGCTGGTTATACTACAACTTTCATTTTGAATGTAATTGCTTTTGCAAATTTTTTATGATTTTTTTATTATTAAAAATAGTTAAAAACTTCACCATTATTGAACATAATAGTTAATAACTTTACTGTAAAAGAGTGTACTTCCACCAAATTCAGTTCACACATCACTGCTCTACTGCTGGTTATACTACAACTTTGATTTTAAAAGTAATTGCTTTGTCTCATTTGTTATGATTTGTTTATTAATAAAAATTGCTAATAACTTTACTGTAACACACTGTTTTTCAACCAAATTCAGTTCACACATCACTGCTCTCCTGCTGGTTTTACTACAACACTCATATTGAAAATAATTGCTTCGGCACATTTTTTATTATTTTTTATTATGAAAAATAGTTAATAACTGTACTGTTACAAACTGTACTTTCACCAAATTCAGTTCACACATCACTGCTCTACTGCTGGTTATACTACAACTTTCATTTTAAAAGTAATTGTTTTGGCACATTTTTTATGATTTGTTTATTACGAAAAATAGTTAATAACATCTCCTTTATTGAACATAATAGTTAATAACTTTACTGTAACACACTGTACTTTCACCAAATTCAGTTCACACATCACTGCTCTCCTGCTGGTTATACTACAACTTTCCTTTTGAAAGTAATTGCTTTGGCACATTTTTTAGAATTTTTATTAAGAAAAATAGTTCATAACTTCACCATTATTGAACACAACAGTTAATAACTTTACTGTAACACACTGTACATTCATCAAATTCAGTTCACACATCACAGCTCTCCTGCTTGTTATTCTACAACACTCATTTTGAAATGAATTGATGTTGCACATTTTTTATTATGAAAAAAGTTAATAACTTCCCCGTTATAGAACATAATAGTTAATAAGTTTACTGTAACACACTGTACATTCATCAAATTCAGTTCACACATCACTGCTCTCCTGCTGGTTATACTACAACTTTCATTTTGTAAGTAATTGCTTTGGCACATTTTTTTTATTTTTATTAATAAAAATAGTTAATATATTCCTCATTATTGGACATAATATTTAATAAAATTACTGTAACACACTGTACATTCATCAAAATCAGATCACACATCACTGCTCTCCTGCTGGTTTTACTACAACACTCATATTGAAAATAATTGCTTTGGCACAGTCTTTATATATTTTTATTATGCAAAATAGGTAATAACTTTACTGTAACACACTGTATTTTAACGAAATTCAGTTCACACATAACGGCTCTCCTGCTGGTTATACTACAGCACTCATTTTGAAAATAATTGCTTTTACACGTTTTATGAATTTTAAATAAGAAAAAAACAGTTAATAAATTTACTGTAACACACTGTACATTCACCAAATTCTGTTCATACATCACTGCTCTCCTGCTGGTTATACTACAACACTCGTTTTGAAAGTAATTGCGTTGGCACATTTTTTATTATGAAAAATAATTAATAACGTCCCCTTTAGTGAACATAATAGTTAATAACTTTACTGTAACACACTGTACTTCCACCAAATTCTGTTCACTCATCACTGCTCTCCTGCTGGTTAAACTACAACACTCATATTGAAAATAATTGCTTTGGCACATTTGTTATGAATTTTTATCAAGAAAAATAGTTAATAACTTTACTTTAACACACTGAACTTTCATCAAAATCAGTTCACACATCACTGCTCTCCTTATGGTTTTACTACAATACTCATATTGAAAATTATTGCTTTGGCACATTTTTTATCATTTTTTATTATGAACAATATTTAATAACTTTACTGTAATGCACTGTACTTTCACCAAAATCAGTTCACACATCACTGCTGTCTTGCTGGTTATCCTACAACACTCATTTTGAAATTAATTGCTTTTGCATATTTTTTTGGATTTTTTTGTTATGAAAAATAGTTAATAACGTCACTGTTATTGAACATAATAGTTAATAACTTTACTGTAAGAGACTGTACTTTCATTAAAATCATTTCACACATCACTGCTCTCCTGCTGGTTTTACTACAACACTTATATTGAAAATATTTGTGCCGGCACATTTTTTATGATATTTCTTATGATATTTTTTCTTATTAAAATAAGTTACTGTAAACTTAATGACATTGTGAGAGTATCTAGTATGTTAGGTGGGTAACAACATCATTTGTGTGAAGTATTCTTATTTTCATTATGTGCTATTAAATTCTACAGTTAACTAAAAAGTAAACTGCATTAGGTATCGGAGTTGAGATACATGTTTGTATTGTGCAGAAACAAAGTCCATAAATTAAGTAATTTTATTACATCGTGAAGTTATGTAGTTACAAAGTTATTACCTATTTTCCATAATAAACAATCATAAAAAAGAAATATGCAAAAGCAATTATTTTCAAAATAAATGTTGAAGTATAACCAGCAGGAGAGCAGTGATGTGTGAACTGAATTTGGTGGAAGTACAGTGTGTTACAGTAAAGTTATTACTATAATTTCCAATAACTGTGAAGTAATTAACAATTTTTCATGATAAAAAAATGGTAAATTATGTGCCAAAGGAATTACTTGCAAAATGAAAGTTGTAGTAAAACCAGCAGGAAAGCAGTGATGTGTGAACTGAATTTGGTGAAAGTGCAGTCTGTTACAGTAAAGTTATTAACTGTTTTTCATAATAAAAAAAATCATAAAAAATGTGCAATTTTTTTTTTATTTCAATATGAGGGTTGTAGTATAACCAGCAGGTGAGCACTGATGTGTGAACAGAATTTGGTGAAAGAACGTTATTAACTGTTATTATAAAGTTATTAACTGTTTTACTTATTTAAAATTTATAAAAAATGTGTAAAAGGTATTATTTTCAAAATGAATGCAGTAGTATAACCAGCAGGAGAGCAGTTATGTGTTAACTGAATTTGGTGACAGTACAGTGTGTTACAGTAAAGTTATTAAATATTTTTCTTAATAAAAAATCATAAAAAATGTGCCAAAGCAATTACATTCAAAATTAAAGTTGTAGTATAACCAGCAGGAGAGCAGTGATGTGTGAACTGAATTTGGTGAAAGTAAAGTGTGTGAAAGTAAAGTTATGAACTATTATGTTCAATAAAGGTGATGTTATTAACTATTTTTCATAATAAAAATTCAAAAAAATATGCCAAAGCAATTACCTTAAAAATTAGGGTTGTAAAATAACCAGCAGGAGATCAGTGATGTTTGAACTGAATTTGCTGAATGTACAGTGCGTTACATTAAAGTTATTAACTATTATGTTCAATAAAGGTGATGTTATTAACTATATTTCGTAATAAACAAATCATAAAAAATTTGCCAAAACAATTACTTTTAAAATGAAAGTTGTAGTATAACCAGCAGTAGAGCAGTGATGTGTGAACTGAATTTGGTGAAAGTAAAGTGTGTGAAAGTAAAGTTATGAACTATTATGTTCAATAAAGGTGATGTTATTAACTATTTTTCATAATAAAAATTCAAAAAAATATGCCAAAGCAATTACCTTAAAAATGAGGGTTGTAAAATAACCAGCAGGAGATCAGTGATGTTTGAACTGAATTTGCTGAATGTACAGTGCGTTACATTAAAGTTATTAACTATTATGTTCAATAAAGGTGATGTTAGTAACTATTTTTCATAATAAAATATCATAATAAATGTGCCAAAACAATTACTTTTAAAATGAAAGTCGTAGTATAACCAGCAGGAGAGCAGTGATGTGTGAACTGAGTTTGGTTGAAAAACAGTGTGTTACAGTAAAGTTAATAGCAATTTTTCTTAATAAAAAATCATAACAAATGTGCCAAAGCAATTACATTCAAAATGAAAGTTGTAGTATAACCAGCTGGAGAGCAGTGATGTGTGAACTGAATTTGGTGAAAGTACAGTGCATTACAGTAAAGTTATTAACTATTATGTCCAATAATGGTGAATTTAACTATTTTTTATAATAAAAAATCATAACAAATGTGCCAAAGCAATTACATTCAAAATGAAAGTTGTAGTATAACCAGCAAGAGAGCAGTGATGTGTGAACTGAATTTGGTGGAAGTACAGTGTGTTACAGTAAAGTTATTAACTATTGTTTAAAATAAAACATCATAAAAATTGTGCCAAAGCAATTACTTTTAAAATGAAAGTTGTAGTACAACCAGCAGTAGAGCAGTGATGTGTGAACTGAATTTGGTGGAAGTACAGTGTGTTACAGTAAAGTTATTAACTATTGTTCAAAATAAAACATAAAAATTGTGCCAAAGCAATTACTTTTAAAATGAAAGTTGTAGTATAACCAGCAGTAGAGCAGTGATGTGTGAACTGAATTTGGTGGAAGTACAGTCTTTTACAGTAAAGTTATTAACTATTATGTTCAATAATGGTGATGTTATTAACTATTTTTAATAATAAAAAATCATAAAATATTTGCAAAAGCAATTTCTTACAAAATGAAAGTTGTAGTATAACCAGCAGGAGAGCAGTGATGTGTGAACTGAATTTGGTTGAAAGTACAGTGTGTTACAGTAAAATTATTAACTAATTTGTTCAATAACGGTGACGTTATTAACTATTTTTCATAATAAAAATCATAAAGAATGTGCAAAAGCAATTAATTTCAAAATGAAAGTTGTAGTATAACCAGCAAGAGAGCAGTGATGTGTGAACTGAATTTGGTTAAAGTACAGTATGTTACACTAAAGTTATTAGAAATTTTTCTTAATAAAAAATCATAACAAATGAGCCAAAGCAATTACATTCAAAATGAAAGTTGTAGTATAACCAGCAGGAAAGCAGTGATTTGTGAACTGAATTTTGTGGAAGTACAGTGTGTTACATTACAGTTATTAACTATTATGTTCAATAATGGTGATGTTGTTAACTATTTTTTCATAATAAAAATTCAAATAAATGTGCCAAAGCAATTACTTTCAAAATGAAAGTTGTAGTATAACCAGCAGGAGAGCAGTGATGTTTGAACTGAATTTGGTGGAAGTACAGTGTGTTACAGTAAAGTTATTAACTATTATGTCCAATAATGGTGGATTCATTAACTATTTTTCATAATAAAAATTCAAAAAAATGTGCCAAAGCAATTACTTTCAAAATGAAAGTTGTAGTATAACCAGCAGGAGAGCAGTGATGTTTGAACTGAATTTGGTGAAAGTGTAGTGTGTTACAGTAAATTTATTAACTATCTTTCAAAATAAAAAATCATTAAAAATGTGCCAAAGCAATTACTTTCAAAATTAAAGTTGTAGTATAACCAGCAGGAGAGCAGTGATGTGTGAACTGAATTTGGTGAAAGTAAAGTGTGTGAAAGTAAAGTTATGAACTATTATGTTCAATAAAGGTGATGTTATTAACTATTTTTCATAATAAAAATTCTAAAAAATGTGCCAAAGCAATTACCTTAAAAATTAGGGTTGTAGAATAACCAGCAGGAGACCAGTGATGTTTGAACTGAATTTGCTGAATGTACAGTGTGTTACATTAAAGTTATTAACTATTATGTTCAATAAAGGAGATGTTATTAACTATTTTTCGTAATAAACAAATCATAAAAAATGTGCCAAAACAATTACTTTTAAAATGAAAGTTGTAGTATAACCAGCAGTAGAGCAGTGATGTGTGAACTGAATTTGGTGAAAGTACAGTTTGTAACAGTACAGTTATTAACTATTTTTCATAATAAAAAATAATAAAAAATGTGCCGAAGCAATTATTTTCAATATGAGTGTTGTAGTAAAACCAGCAGGAGAGCAGTGATGTGTGAACTGAATTTGGTTGAAAAACAGTGTGTTACAGTAAAGTTATTAGCAATTTTTCTTAATAAACAAATCATAACAAATGAGAAAAGCAATTACTTTTAAAATCAAAGTTGTAGTATAACCAGCAGTAGAGCAGTGATGTGTGAACTGAATTTGGTGGAAGTACACTCTTTTACAGTAAAGTTATTAACTATTATGTTCAATAATGGTGAAGTTTTTAACTATTTTTAATAATAAAAAAATCATAAAAAATTTGCAAAAGCAATTACATTCAAAATGAAAGTTGTAGTATAACCAGCAGGAAAGCAGTGATTTGTGAACTGCATTTGGTGGAAGTACCGTGTGTTATATTAAAGTTATTAACTATTATGTTCAATAATTGTGATTTATTACCTATTTTTCTTAATAAAAAAATCATAACAAATGAGCCAACGCAATTACTTTCAAAATCAAAGTTGTAGTATATCCAGCAGGAGAGCAGTGATGTGTGAACTGAATTTGATGAATGTACAGTGTGTTACATTAAAGTTATTAACTATTATGTCCAATAATGGTGAATTCATTAACTATTTTCCATAATAAAAATTCTAAACATTTGCCAAAGCAATTACTTTCAAAATGAAAGTTGTTGTATAACCAGCAGGAGAGCAGTGATGTGTGAACTGAATTTGGTGAAAGTACAGTTTGTAACAGTACAGTTATTAACTATTTTTCATAATAAAAAATAATAAAAAATGTGCCGAAGCTATTATTTTCAATATGAGTGTTGTAGTAAAACCAGCAGGAGAGCAGTGATGTGTGAACTGAATTTGGTTGAAAAAACGTGTGTTACAGTAAAGTTATTAGCAATTTTTCTTAATAAAAAATCATAACAAATGAGCCAACGCAATTACTTTCAAAATCAAAGTTGTAGTATAACCAGCAGGAGAGCAGTGATGTGTGAACTGAATTTGATGAAAGTACAGTTTGTAACAGTAAAGTTATTAACTATTTTTCATAATAAAAAATAATAAAAAATGTGCCAAAGCAATTATTTTCAATATGAGTGTTGTAGTAAAACCAGCAGGAGAGCAGTGATATGTGATCTGATTTTGATGAATGTACATTGTGTTACATTAAAGTTATTAACTATTATGTTCAATAATGGTGAATTCATTAACTATTTTTCATAATAAAAATTCTAAAAAAATGTGCCAAAGCAATTACTTTCAAAATGAAAGTTGTAGTAAAACCAGCAGGAGAGCAGTGATGTGTGAACTGAATTTGGTGAAAGTACAGTGTGTTACAGTAAAGTTATTAACTGTTATGTTCAATAATGGTGAAGTTATTAACTATTTTTCAAAATATAAAATGTGCAACATCATTTAATTTCAAAATGATTGTTGTAGAATAACCAGCTGGAGAGCAGTGATGTGTGAACTGAATTTGGTGAAAGTACAGTGTGTTACAGTAAAGTTATTAACTGTTTTTCATAACAAAAAAATCATAAAAATTGTGCAAAAGCAACTATTTTCAATATAAGTGTTGTAGTATAACCAGTAGGAGAGCAGTGATGTGTGAACTGAATTTGGTGAAAGTAAAGTGTGTTACAGTAACGTTATTAACGTTTTCATAATAAAAAAAATCATAAAAATTGTGCAAAAGCAATTATTTTTAAAACCAACATTGTAGTATAAGCAGCAGGAGAGCAGTGATGTGTGAACTGAATTTGATGAATGTACAGTGTGTTACAGTAAAGTTATTAGCTATTATGTCCAATAATAGTGAATTCATTAACTATTTTTCATAATAAAAATTCTAAAAAAATGTGCCAAAGCAATTTCTTTCAAAATGAAAGTTGTAGTATAACCAGCAGGAGAGCAGTGATGTGTGAACTGAATTTGGTGAAAGTACAGTGTGTTACAGTAAAGTTATTAACTATTATGTCCAATAATGGTGAATTCATTAACTATTTTTCATAATAAAAATTCTAAACATTTGCCAAAGCAATTACTTTCAAAATGAAAGTTGTAGTAAAACCAGCAGGAGAGCAGTGATGTGTGAACTGAATTTGGTGAAAGTACAGTTTGTAACAGTACAGTTATTAACTATTTTTCATAATAAAAAATAATAAAAAATGTGCCAAAGCAATTATTTTCAATATGAGTGTTGTAGTAAAACCAGCAGGAGAGCAGTGATATGTGATCTGATTTTGATGAATGTACATTGTGTTACATTAAAGTTATTAACTATTATGTTCAATAATGGTGAATTCATTAACTATTTTTCATAATAAAAATTCTAAAAAAATGTGCCAAAGCAATTACTTTCAAAATGAAAGTTGTAGTAAAACCAGCAGGAGAGCAGTGATGTGTGAACTGAATTTGGTGAAAGTACAGTGTGTTACAGTAAAGTTATTAACTGTTATGTTCAATAATGGTGAAGTTATTAACTATTTTTCAAAATATAAAATGTGCAACATCATTTAATTTCAAAATGATTGTTGTAGAATAACCAGCAGGAGAGCAGTGATGTGTGAACTGAATTTGGTGAAAGTACAGTGTGTTACAGTAAAGTTATTAACTGTTTTTCATAACAAAAAAATCATAAAAATTGTGCAAAAGCAACTATTTTCAATATAAGTGTTGTAGTATAACCAGTAGGAGAGCAGTGATGTGTGAACTGAATTTGGTGAAAGTAAAGTGTGTTACAGTAACGTTATTAACGTTTTCATAATAAAAAAAAATCATAAAAATTGTGCAAAAGCAATTATTTTTAAAACCAACATTGTAGTATAAGCAGCAGGAGAGCAGTGATGTGTGAACTGAATTTGATGAATGTACAGTGTGTTACAGTAAAGTTATTAGCTATTATGTCCAATAATAGTGAATTCATTAACTATTTTTCATAATAAAAATTCTAAAAAAATGTGCCAAAGCAATTTCTTTCAAAATGAAAGTTGTAGTATAACCAGCAGGAGAGCAGTGATGTGTGAACTGAATTTGGTGAAAGTACAGTGTGTTACATTAAAGTTATTAACTATTATGTCCAATAATGGTGAATTCATTAACTATTTTTCATAATAAAAATTCTAAACATTTGCCAAAGCAATTACTTTCAAAATGAAAGTTGTAGTAAAACCAGCAGGAGAGCAGTGATGTGTGAACTGAATTTGGTGAAAGTACAGTTTGTTACAGTACAGTTATTAACTATTTTTCATAATAAAAAATAATAAAAAATGTGCCAAAGCAATTATTTTCAATATGAGTGTTGTAGTAAAACCAGCAGGAGAGCAGTGATATGTGATCTGATTTTGATGAATGTACATTGTGTTACATTAAAGTTATTAACTATTATGTTCAATAATGGTGAATTCATTAACTATTTTTCATAATAAAAATTCTAAAAAATGTGCCAAAGCAATTACTTTCAAAATGAAAGTTGTAGTAAAACCAGCAGGAGAGCAGTGATGTGTGAACTGAATTTGGTGAAAGTACAGTGTGTTACAGTAAAGTTATTAACTGTTATGTTCAATAATGGTGAAGTTATTAACTATTTTTCAAAATATAAAATGTGCAACATCATTTAATTTCAAAATGATTGTTGTAGAATAACCAGCAGGAGAGCAGTGATGTGTGAACTGAATTTGGTGAAAGTACAGTGTGTTACAGTAAAGTTATTAACTGTTTTTCATAACAAAAAAATCATAAAAATTGTGCAAAAGCAACTATTTTCAATATAAGTGTTGTAGTATAACCAGTAGGAGAGCAGTAATGTGTGAACTGAATATGGTGAAAGTAAAGTGTGTTACAGTAACGTTATTAACGTTTTCATAATAAAAAAAATCATAAAAATTTTGCAAAAGCAATTATTTTTAAAACCAACATTGTAGTATAAGCAGCAGGAGAGCAGTGATGTGTGAACTGAATTTGATTAATGTACAGTGTGTTACAGTAAAGTTATTAGCTATTATGTCCAATAAAAGTGAATTCATTAACTATTTTTCATAATAAAAATTCTAAAAAAATGTGCCAAAGCAATTTCTTTCAAAATGAAAGTTGTAGTATAACCAGCAGGAGAGCAGTGATGTGTGAACTGAATTTGGTGAAAGTACAGTGTGTTACAGTAAAGTTATTAAATATTATGTCCAATAATGATTAATTTATTAACTATTTTTATTAATAAAAATAAAAAATAAAATGTGCCAAAGCAATTACTTACAAAATGAAAGTTGTACTATAACCAGCAGAAGAGCAGAGATGTGTGAACTGAATTTGATGAATGTACAGTGTGTTACAGTAAACTTATTAACTATTATGTTCTATAACGGTGAAGTTATTAACTTTTTCATAATAAAAAATGTGCAACATCAATTAATTTCAAAATGAGTGTTGTAGAATAACAAGCAGGAGAGCAGTGATGTGTGAACTGAATTTGATGAATGTACAGTCTGTTACATTAAAGTTATAAGCTATTATGTCAAATAATGGTGAATTCATTAACTATTTTTCATAATAAAAATTCTAAAAATTGTGTCAAAGCAATTACTTTCAAAATCAAAGTTGTAGTATAACCAGCAGAAGAGCAGTGATGTATGAACTGAATTTGGTGAAAGTACAGTGTGTTACAGTAAAGTTATTAACTGTTATGTTCAATAATGGTGAAGTTATTAACTATTTTTCAAAACAAAAAAATATAAAAACTGTGCCAAAGCAATTACTTTCAAAAGGAAAGTTGTAGTATAACCAGCAGGAGAGCAGTGATGTGTGAACTGAATTTGGTGAAAGTACAGTGTGTTACAGTAAAGTTATTAGCAATTTTTAATAATAAAAAAATCATAAAAAAATTTGCAAAAGCAATTACATTCAAAATGAAAGTTGTAGTATAACCAGCAGGAAAGCAGTGATTTGTGAACTGCATTTGGTGGAAGTACCGTGTGTTATATTAAAGATATTAACTATTATGTTCAATAATTGTGATTTATTACCTATTTTTCTTAATAAAAAATCATAACAAATGAGCCAACGCAATTACTTTGAAAATCAAAGTTGTAGTAAAACCAGCAGGAGAGCAGTGATGTGTGAACTGAATTTGATGAATGTACAGTGTGTTACATTAAAGTTATTAACTATTATGTCCAATAATGGTGAATTCATTAACTATTTTTCATAATAAAAATTCTAAACATTTGCCAAAGCAATTACTTTCAAAATGAAAGTTGTAGTAAAACCAGCAGGAGAGCAGTGATGTGTGAACTGAATTTGGTGAAAGTACAGTTTGTAACAGTACAGTTATTAACTATTTTTCATAATAAAAAATGTGCCAAAGCAATTATTTTCAATATGAGTGTTGTAGTAAAACCAGCAGGAGAGCAGTGATGTGTGATCTGATTTTGATGAATGTACAGTGTGTTACATTAAAGTTATTAACTATTATGTCCAATAATGGTGAATTCATTAACTATTTTTCATAATAAAAATTCAAAACAAATGTGCCAAAGCAATTACTTTCAAAATTAAAGTTGTACTATAACCAGCAGGAGAGCAGTGATGTTTGAACTGAATTTGGTGAAAGTACAGTGTGTTAAATTAAAGTTATTAACTATTATGTTCTATAACGGTGAAGTTATTAACTATTTTTCATAATACAAAATGTGCAACATCATTTAATTTCAAAATGATTGTTGTAGAATAACCAGCAGGAGAGCAGTGATGTGTGAACTGAATTTGGTGAAAGTACAGTGTGTTACAGTAAAGTTATTAACTGTTTTTCATAACAAAAAAATCATAAAAATTGTCCAAAAGCAACTATTTTCAATATAAGTGTTGTAGTATAACCAGTAGGAGAGCAGTGATGTGTGAACTGAATTTGGTGAAAGTACAGTGTGTTACAGTAACGTTATTAATGTTTTCATAATAAAAAAAATAAAAAAATTGTGCAAAAGCAACTATTTTTAAAACCAACATTGTAGTATAAGCAGCACGAGAGCAGTGATGTGTGAACTGAATTTGGTGACACTACAGTGTGTTACTGTGAAGTTATTGAGTATTTTATTAGTAACCTTTTTCGCGTTTCGCACTTTGCAGACGGTCCCTTAGGACTTGTCTCTCAGACGCCAGCGCATTGAGATCAACGTATTTTGTACAGAGCGGAGGAAAGCTTGTTTTCAGGCAAACTCGCTTGTAGCTCGTTTACTACATCACTACGAGTAAAAAGAGGCATAATTCGTGAACCAAAAACGTTTTGCTCGCGAGTTATTGATCCGGAAAAGTCGAATCTGTGAATATCTTGCCAGTTTTACCGAACTACGTCAGGATGTTATTCTGAATCTGTGACCTTCATGAAACCATCGATATAAAATTGCATTATATAAATTTGCAGCTATCATTACAGATTTTAAGCTCGAATATCTGATCCATTCCTCCACGATATCACACGGATGTCTTGTTTTCTCACACAGCCAGAGGACTTCACAGAACTGGAGATCAGAGCGTGGAATGCAGGAATTCTGCTCTACAGTCTGGCCCAGTATCCCGAGGCTGAGAGGTGGTTTGGGCTGGGAATGAGCTTCCTGAAGCACCTGGGCTCCCTGCAGGACAGCTATCAGACTCAGGTAACGCTGCAGGAGGCGGATGAGCTGCCCTACAGCTGTTTGAGTGCTCGAGCTAAGGAGGCAGATTTCATTTTCATATTCTCCTTGCTTCAAGTCGGGTGAGCAGGCTGCTTTTTTCGTCACCTCAGTAGGAGGCTTAATTAGAGCAGCAGGATGGTTACAGCTATGTGGGTAGTAGGTAGTTAAAGCAACATACAGTAGGGAGGTTTAGTTCAGCTAGTGGTTTAAATGTGTCATTTGGCAAGCATTAATTCAGCATCCCGAGTTCCAAGAATTCACAAAATGATTTTCATTAAAAACATTTTGTTCATGTTGTTTGGTAAAAGAAAACGTGTCAAGGTGTGAATAAAATACATGAAACGTGTCTCCCCAGATGGCGGGTCTGTACAGTGAGGTGTTGGACAGGCTGGATAAAGCAAAGAAGAATCTCATTACTGAAGAGCGAATGATGGCGTCTTCAGTCGCAGATGGAAATCTCAGGTCTAATGGCACGTGTTTAATATGAAGTGTGAATTTCCTTGCATGTTTGTGAGAAGCTAAGAGATGTACAGTGCATCTGAGGGGTTGTTCGGAGAGTTATGGAAGGTTAAGAAAAATAGAATGTCTTGTATTCATTTAATCTGAAATATTTTTTGGCAGTATTATTTTATTACCTGTCATCCGGTTATCTGTTTGAGCTTTTCTTGGGTGACTAGTTCAAAACATCTGCATTGCGATACAAAACAAATAAAAATGCATGCATTGAAATCGTAACAGAGTCACATAGTTTATTTCCAAACAAACTCTTGCCCAGTCCAAAGAAAAAAAAAACAAAAAAAAAAAAAGTAATAATGATAATAATCAGTAAGACTGTGTTCTCTCCTGACCAGGATATAAAAGAGCAGTTTTCCTTGTGTCCTGATGGGTTGTACCACCTGTAATCATAGGGAGGACACTACTGTACAATCAAAGGGTTCATATTTGCAAGCACTTACTGCACAAGTGTGCTATCACATCAAAAACTCAATCACTCAAGACAAATCTCTTCCCCATTTCACACTCATGCCCTCTGGAGCAGAGACCCTCATTAGTACACCAGAACTGCTCTGATTCAATCCACTTCATTAGAAATATATAGTACAATGATTCTAAATTCTTTGGGCTTCACCAACACGGCTGACTGGCATCAACAGTGCGAACAGTCAGCTGCTTTCCACTCTTCACCTCAAGAGGACCAGATCTATGCTAAAATGAGTCATTTATGCTCCTGATTTACTTTAATTTCACTCCATGGGTTGCTGTCTGCACGTCTTATATATATATTTGTATTTTTACATTAGTTTTTCATCTATACACTCAGACAAGTTCCACAAGATATCACAAATAGACAGGCCGTATTGTATGGAAGCTGGTTCCCGACTTACTAAAAAAATTGTTCTGATAGGCAGCTGTAGATATATTTTTTTTTCTATAGAGAAATACCAATGTTACGGCACATTTGTATGGAAATTAATCTCTGAATAAATTCAAAAAGTTTACTTACCTGACATTTGTGATATATAAAACATGTTTGTCCCAGTTGTGTCACACATGCATGAAGCACAAGTGAGGGGGATATTTACACTTTACAGCTATCATACCCATTAAAACAGTCTGTAAGCAGTTTATAAATGGCTCTGTTCCCTTCGATTATTCCCTGAACTCTGGTTTTGACACGGGGTATGACAGCTGATTTCGCAGGGACACACGGCAGGTGAGCGCACCCGTTTAGAAAATGCCTGGGCCCCGGAACTTCCCCTTGCTTTCTGCGGGATCCAGACTTCTCAATACAGAAACAAAGAATCTTTGAAGGAAGAGATCGAAGGAAGTACTGTTCTTCTGTTGTGATCCTTTTCTCTCCGGCTGAACCCAGGGACGACCACAGACATAGTGCTTACAAAGTATTTCAAATAATAATAAAAAAGGACTAAATATTTAAAAATACATAAATATAATGTATCGGCATGTCTGGGTGTTCAGTTAGAGGAGAGAAAATCATCCCTTTGAATTCATACTCAAGGCCCTTTAGTTGCTTTAAAAAAAAAAATGTATCCATCAGATTCCTGAGCTCGCCAAGCTCACCCCGGCACAAGGCTCATCAACACAGTGGAGTAAACATCAGCCCGGAAATAAAGGAGCAGAAGGAAAAAAATCTTTTAAAAGCTGTCATTACAAAGAACAGATTTAATCAAACCATCGTCGAGTTCTGGGGAAAACGGTCAATTTCAGGCTCCACTAACGCTTTAATATCAAGAAGGACATCCAATACAATTATTGTCTTGATTCTACCCGTTTTAAGGCTGCGCTCCTGGGCAGCTAACAGGACAGTACCGTGTTACCGTTCAGTCTGAAGAGAATATAGTCCTGGAAGGCAGAGGAAGTGCAAGTGGGCTGTCTGCTTTTCAACAACTCCAATGGCGGCCGAAATTGGATTTTGCTCAAGACAACACAAAAAAAAAAAAAGGTTTGCAAAAAAAGGATTTCACAGAGGTAAGACACTGAAGTCTATTGCACAAGTTAGGCCTCCGATAGGATGACAGGAAACTCATAATAAAGCACAAAAAGAGTTTCCCTCTAAGCACTGATAGGTTGAATATTGTGTCGTTCCCCCTCCCACCATGACTAAGCGTTTATTCATCGTAAGGCAGTTTGGTGGTCTGCAGAGAGCCCAGTTACACCTCTTTACCCCCATCTTTAATACAGAGCAGCTAAAACTACAAGAAAGAAAGAACAAAAACCCAAAGACTAGAAATGAAATCGAACAGCCCTCCGAGTTGACAATTCTAGTGAAGTGTAAAATATGTACCGTATAATTTCGTATTATGTAGTAAAATCTCTCCGTAGGATTTTTATTTTCCATGTGATTTCAGTAATATAAATGTAGAGACTCAAACCTCTGAACGTGTCGCCATACAAACGGCCAGGCAGCCGATCAAATAAAGTGAGCTGGTTTATGAGTACTGAAGATCACCATCAGTTTTGAAGTTCATCCGTTAGAACAGTGAGAGCAGTGATGGTACCATCAGCAGGCTTGAACTGTATCTAGTCCTCCAAGAAAACCTTGCACAGCATCCTCAAATGTCTTTTTCCATGAAATCGAATGAACTCATACAAGGTTCCCGCTCGTGCCACCATCTCCAACTCCCCGGCTCCCCGCTCTCGCTTCGTTAAGACGTTCTCATCTTCAAGTCCATCCGAAATGCAAAAAGGAATTTGTTCAGGTTTCCCTTTTTTGTTTTACATGACAAAACATTTCTTGAGGAATGGCATTTCCAATCTTGAATGGAATTGCTGAGAAACTCATGCAGGGGTGCGCACAGTCACAGTAATGGTGATAAGACTTCATTAGATTGAGGGTAACATAATGACACTAAAACTTGATCTGAAACATAACAGTGAAAGGGAAGGAAAGGTGTCAGGTGGGAGTGGGGGTCAGGTGGGGGGCTTCGTGGAGGCGGCGAGTTCAGAGCTTCTCTGTGGATGGGATCCAGATGTAAGGGCCTGACTGCTCTTCAATGATCAGCTTGATTTTATTATAGATCTCATCTAGTGAGTCACCCTGGACTATGGCTGTAGAAAGACAAAGAGAGCAACAATCAGACTACTGTAACAGAGGTGCTGGACTAAAAGATTTCACATGAAATCACATGATGGTGCGGTGTGAGGGTTACCTGTGAAAAACTCTCCAAACTCTTGTTCAAGCTTCACTGCCTTATCAAAGACTTTATTAGCTTGCTCATATGTCTGCCTCTTATTCAATTCCCTGATAAACAAAAATGCAGTAAAACATTATTTTTGTGAAATATCATTACAATTTAAAATAACTTTTCTATTTTAAGATATTTTGAAATGCAATTTGTTCCAAAGCTGATGGCAAAGCTGATTTTTTTTTAGAAGCCATTACTCTTCAGTGTCACATGCTCCTTCAGAAAACTAATAAGCTGATTTGGTGCTCAAGAAACATTTCTTATTATAAATACTGAAAACAGTTGTGCTGCTTAATATTTTTGTGGAAACTGGGATTTATTTTAGAATTTGAAATATATAACTACTAAACTTAACACATCTCTGATGAATAAACTATTTAAAAAAATAAAATAAAAAAAATAAATAATAATAATAATAAAAGCACCAGATTTTTAAATGGTAGTGTATACACTAGTGTGTTAAACTTACATTAGGGCCTCCACAGATTTTGGTTTGATGAAAATGGCGATTGGATAGAGCTGTGCTTGCTGAAGTCGCTTTATGGCGTTCCCAGACACATCCAGGATACAGTGTTTCCCCTACAAGAGGATTAAAGAAACCCTTTCATCCCGTGTCACACTTTCACTGCACAGTAATTGCGACAGGGAAAATATTTAGTCCTCTGGCATGTTTACACTAGGGAGTCACTGACCCTTTCAGCCACTGCCCGGACAGACAGGATGCTGGTCCCATACAGATTCTCATTGAACTGGCCGGCCTCAATAAATTTGTTGTCCTGAATGTCCTTCTCCATTTGCTCCCTTGAACCCACAAAATGGTAGTCCTGCCCATCCATCTCATTCTCTCGCCGAGGACGAGTTGTATCTAAGGAAACGTATAAGCCTTGCTTTACTTTTACAAGTACTGCCAAAACATTTGATGATAAAGATGTTCTGCATGTAGCCAGCATTACTTTTCTTATTACACTCACGTGGAACGCAGGATCCAAACTTGTGAGGGAACTCTGAGATCAAGTCATCGTTTACTCTGTCCTTCATTGGACCCAGGATAATCACAGGCCTTGTGTAATGGACTGAAAAGAAAGCCAAATCAATATTGGTCAAAAACTTCAAACCTTGAGAATGACTTCTTGGCTTTCACATTAACGGATGATGTCAATATTTGCATATCAGCTATTGTTTATTCAACACCTTGACCCACCCTTAATGAAAGAAAGCTTAAACTATGGCACATACACTTCACGTTAAGAAGTAAAGCCATCATAAAAGAGGCTATTTACATTTACAGTAATGGCCAAAAGTTTATAGATTACATAGAGTACATAAATTGTGACCCTGGACACATGCTAACAAGACACAATGATTGGAAGCGCTTCTTCCCTCGTTTTATAGCAATCAGTCTGCTCTTACAATCTAATTAGTATGATAGTGATTTTACCCATCAGTGACTAGTATACGCTCACACTTTCAGATGTGCTGCTATGAGAAGTCAATTAATGTTAGCTGGTCATTTTATATCGGGAACAAAAGTTCATTTTTGAACAATTAAGCTTTTAGCAATTATTTAAAGTGGATCTGATCACTCTACACAATAATCTAGAAACAATGTGAATGAACACCACAACAGCTTAAGCAGCAAACTTTACAAAACACAAAATTGATGTCACTGCCAAAACTTTTGGCCACGACTGTAGTAATCCCTAAGGTAAAAAACAGCCTGTTTAATTGAAAAGGTAAGCTCAAACTGCTACAGCAAACACAAACACACCCAACTTGTGTCCTGTATACTCGAACAGAGAAATGTAAACTGTAGCTTGACCACACAAAAACTAGATCATAACTGAGCATGTACAACTAATCCAAAAAACATAACCATTGGAATATGTTGTTTTGGCAGTGAAAACTAGGATGAAGGGTCAGAGTGAGACTGGGATGTATAACTAAAAATTACTATCATTTCAAGCATTATAAGTGCATTTTAAGTAAAACAACAACAACAACTGTAGAATGTTGTTTGTGTGTATGAATACTTACTTTCTTGTCGAATTACTGGCTCATATGATAGTATTGTGTCTTCCTGACCCTCTGCATGATGAGAAAAGATAAAATTATCCACATGAAACATCAAGGTTTAAATTTACCACCATTTAATACAAAAACAATACACTTGAATTACTACTGGAATGAACATGTAAATTACATGACCATAGCTATGGACCAGTTTTGTTTCATTTATTTTTGAAAGCACCTAAAGGTTAATAGCATGACACAAATGGAATATTGCAGACCTTTGCAGACTACACTGGGACAGATGTAATGCAGTAAGCATAAGGTAATGGATGCTTAAAGCCACTTACTGGAGCTGCTTTCGCTGTCACTGGTGTTGGAAGTCAAGCATTCTGTGGACATAAGAAGAGGGAAGTATAGAAATGTCACAATTCACGTTTTTGCCCATGTGTAAGATTAAAAGCATATCCAGCACAGCTTGGAATGAAACTACACACCCTCCCGTACCATCATGCCAAGAATAGAAATGACTGAGTGAAGAGAGGAAAACAAACAGAGAGGACTTTTGATCACTTAAATGGCTGCCGTTTCCTTAGAAGGGATATGGTAGGATGAGGCAGCAATAGGAAATTAAGTATTTCCTTTTCCTATGACCCTAGTGATCTTAGATTCCATGCGGAGCATTTCCTATGACCTTGCCAGTGTTCAGTTAATCAAATAGTGATACTGCTCCTCATGCCAAAGTAAGCAAGCCAGTGTTTGGTTCCTTACAGGAATCAAATAACAAACATCCCTTAGATAGTGACAACATGATAGTGCTGGGATATACTTAAAACATTAAACACGCGAACAATCCGGCCCAGTATGAGCTGGCTGTAAAGACACTATAGATTCACTCACCCTTCACTCTATCATATGGCAATCAGATCTTTGATTTAAGAATATTTATGTGTGAATGATTTGAGTGTTTAAAGTCAATATGAAATCAAAAACTGAGCTTGCCTGTATTTACCACATCTTTAAGTCTATTGTACCTATTGTGTTCTGTCGTCTAACTGATATTTCTAAAAGCAAGTAAAAGGCGTTTTAGGATCACACTTCTTCAGGTCATCGTTGTGTGAAATTTTTACTGTGAAATCTTTACTGTTTTTTTTTTTTTTTTTTTATAAAGTAAACATAAGAATAGCAGTTTTATTGTTAGTAATTATTCTAGGGATGTTCATTTTAACCGGTTAACCGACTGTTAAGAACTTTGACCAATTAATACAATCAATTATACGGTTTATTTTTTTATTTATTTTCAGTAATTTATCAAAATATTTAAAAAGGTTTGAGGTCTAATCATGGGTCTAATGCAGACTCATAATCTGTATAAACATTATAATAAACACTGTAAACATAGCTAGGCTATTTTAGTTCCCCTTACTCCACAACAAATCATTCGATTAACAGTATTTAGAAAAGAACAAGAATTAAAAATACAAGAAGATATAGCAATATAAACGACAAGCCAAAATGTATTAATTTAAGCTAAAATGAAACAGAAACCAATGTTGGGTCTCTCATTCAACAAAATCAAATGTTTCCGTATTTGCTATTTGAATGCCAAATTATTATTTATTATGTAGCCTACTACGCTCACCTTCAAATATCCACGTAAATCAAAGTGTTTTGCATAATATCAAGGCGGTAGTGATAACACTTACCGGCACAGATTTTACTTAAATATTATTGCATATTGCATATATACTACATATAGTGTTCCTGCGGCTCAGTGGTAGTGCATTACGTTAGCAGCGCTAAAGGTTGTGTGTTCTATCCAAAAGGAACACAAATGTTAATAAAAACATTATGTATAGCCTTAATGGACCATAAGTCGCTTTGGATAAAAGCATCTGCTAAATGCATAAATGTAAATATTTAAACTGAGCAGTGTGTTTTTATTCCATATTTTAGAATGACTGTATTTTATTATTATAATGAACAGGCTGCTTTGTCAAGGTAGTAATTTTTAACTGTGTGTGCGTATGCAGCGCCAGCACAATCACTTCAGTGTAAAAGGTTTGCCTTTATTTGAGTACATTCACAATAAAAACAAATATTTGTGATTTTGTAATATAAGTAAAAATATATTTCTCGTATAGAGCTATGTTTTTGTATAGACCTATGTTTAACAAGCGTCAGTTGTCGGTTAGAAAAAGTAATCGAAATGAACACCCCTAAATTATTGAAAATTAACATTTACCAGACAGAAGCAACTTAAATTTATTTGATTACCCATACATATTTTTTTTTAAACATGTTGAAAAGGGAGTATTATATATGACACCTCAGGTGTTTGAGGAACATTTATTTGTATATTTCTCAAACATTGTATTGTATTGCATTAGAAGTTTTACAACACAATACTTAAGAGCTTTGATCATAAATAGCAAATAACCTAATAACATATATGGTTATCATATGTGCCAAATTGCATATTTTCCTCAGAGTTTAAGCTCCATATTCTCATTATATCATACTATATGAACCATTAAGGCCTGATGTATCAAATACTATATTTAACAAAAAAAAAAAAAAAATATTTCCCTTTTTTTGGTATGTTACATTCACTTTTCACCTTCTAATCAACACTTGAATCACATAATCAAGTCCTACATTTTTAGTTGCTAAACATCTAGTTTTACTCAAATGAGTTGCGAACAGCAAATAACGTAGAGAGGAAATTCAGTGAGAAAGAGAAGGAGGAAAAGAAAGAAAGAATAAAATGTGTGTGGTGTGTGGCACAGCCGGTTCAGTTAGCTCAGGGAACAGCTGCTTGACAAGAGGAACCACACACTTACTCAAACTCTTTGATCCATAAAAGTCATCGCTTAACCCTGGGAAGTCCTGAGCGTCCCGACAGGTGAAAGCAAGAACAAAGAGAGAGAGCAGAAAGGAAGAAGAAAGAGGTTAGTGAAAGGCTGGGAGAAGAGAGGTGTTGCACTCTCGAGGGATGAAGGAATACTAACATCAGCTTGCTGTGCGATGAAAGATCTGGGTTGTCCATTTGTAATTTAAGTACAGGGGCTTCCCATGCATATTCATCTGAAACAGAATTATGTGTGCAAATCCTGAAGGGAACAGCTCTAACCAGATCTGACAATGATGGATGTTTGAGCACAGCATTTGAGTGTTAGTGCAGCCTCACACCTGGGAAAAGTGCTAAGTTCCCCTTCAGAGCAAGACAAAGGCCAGAGAGGCACTGATTGGCTGTTTCCTCACAGAACGGTCAAGAGCCAATCAGAAGCCATCTCCAGGGTGAGTGACAGTGACAGGATGAAGCATGAAAGACAGAGTCACAGCCCTGGTCACAAGCTCATACTCACGTTCAGTCTCCACCAAATCCTGTACTATATTCTCCTTGCTCTTGTAAAACAGGAACTTGCGTGATAGGTTGAAGCTTTTTTTGCGCTTCGCTTTGACTGGCTGCGTGGAGATGAGTCGATGGTGGGGGAATGGGGATGAGGAATGAAACAAACATAAAAAACAGAATGGGTTTCAATGTAACCCACAGCACGCATGCAAAAATATAACAAAAAAATGACATGGTTGAACAAACATGGGGGATAATGAATGTAAACCATTTATACGCTAAATTTAGAATTTTTATGGTTGTTTTAATAAAGTTTTAACTGTGAATGTAATGGCAAATATATAAAGGTGAAGTGCAAATGTATTTTTGTGAAAATTCTTTTTAGGCATCTGGTCAGATGTTCGGAGTCAACTACACCACCATTCAAAAGTTTGGCCTCAGAAAGATTTTTCATGATATTATTTTCATGAAATAATTTTAATATACTGATTTTGTGCTCATTAATAACATTTCTTATTATCAATGTTGCAATCAGTTGTGGAAATGGTGATCCTTTTTTTTTGGATTCTTTAAATAGAAAGTTTAAAAACAGTACTTATTTAAGACAGAAATCTATATAAAATATATACAATTATTAATTTCTTTACTGTCACTTTTGATCATTTAAATGGGTCCTTGTTGAATAAAAAGTATTCATTTCTAACAATTCATTTTAAATGGTAGTGTACAATCTGTAGACAGATTTTCGGACACTGTGAACATTGAAAACATTGCTGTTTGTTTGAGCATTCCGACCTGTCCATTACACACTTAAAAGTTTAGTTCACCCAAAAATAAAATCTGGCCATCATTTACTCACCTTTATGTTGTTCATTCTGCCAAACATCTCCTTTTGTGTTTCATGAAAGAAAGAAAATCACACATGTTTGGAATAACTTGAAGATTAACAAATGACAATTGTCATTTTCGGGTGAACTAACCATTTAAAGTTCAATAAAGTGTTCCTCAATCCTGGTTCTGAAGGGCCCCCAAAAGCCAATTCAGCACTTTACTAATGAGCAGAGGAGTTGAATCAGGTGTTTGGTGAGGGAAAGATCAGAAATGTTACGTATTGGGGGGCCTTCAGGAGAAGAATTGATGACCATTGATCTAACCATCATAGCTGATTATGATGGCACAGAGCATGTTTGTAATTTTACTCTTTTGTTTGTATGTCGCTGTGAGAAATGGATGCTCAGTAACAGGAGCCTCCAGGATACTGTGAGAAATCACCAATTCCCACACTCAGGGGAAGTGGGGCAGCTCCCATAAGTCTTTCACAGGAGGAGGACACCTCACTCACCCTGTTGGACTCATTTATGCCCGTCCTTGCATGGAATTTGACTGTTTTTAACCGTGCACGCTCTTTCTTTTCCACCCTGTAGATCAAAAAATAAAATATTATTGGCAGTGAACACCCCATTACTACATAGGAAATGTTGTAATTCTATCTGGGCTGGTTGGCAGTACTATACCTTTTCTTGCTTGGTATGACCCCGATTTGTTCACTCTCCCCATGGGGGGTAACCAGCCGTGCCTGCCACCACTCATCATCAGAGGCATTGATGACATGAAGAATGTCCCCATAGGAGAAACTCAGGCCCTGGCTAGGAAGGCAACTGTCTCTGGTCCTGTCGTAGTCAAAAAGAGCCCTGGGAAAACCAAACGAAACAACACATACATCAACAGTGCACTAGAAGAGTGGGTGTTCAGGTTTCACTGTAAAACATCTGTTGTGTCTGATTAAACGATGGGTGTGGGGATACACATACAGAGACAAAAGTACATCATTGGACATCTGCACCTTTTTGTTTAAATTTGTTTTGCAGATGCTTTCTCACTAAAAGCAACTTACAATACAATTCCTACTAAAGGCACAGCAACCAATTTAGAAATATTTAAAGGGGTCCTATTTGCTCTTTTCACTTTGATGTTGTTGTTTGAGCATAAAAAACATCAGAAAAGTTACAAATCTCAAAGCCCACTTCAAAAGGAGATATTCGATTTAACAGAAATCACTTTTCAAAAACTACAAAATATGACTCGTTTGGACTAAACGCATATTTTCTGGGATTTGTGACATCAAATACCAACGAACGGGACAAGACCTGGTTGAGCTGCACTAGAGAAGGCAACCAATGTAAAGGGGCATGATATTTCCCGACCAGGAACAGAGTGGAGCCAGTCACAACACACATTGGCCCAACTAACCAATCACAGCACATTTTGTACTTCAGAAGGCGGACCTTCATTTAAGACAGGAACTATTTGAGCAGTTTATGCTAGTCTGGGGAGAGAGTGTTGTAATAATGTTAATGTGTGAAAAATAATGTGTTTTTCAAACAAACTATTATGACAGCCTGTTCTAGTACACCCCCAAAACAAAATCAAAACTTTGTAAAAGAGCATAATAGGACCCATATAAGTACATCGACCCCCGCCCAAATATAAAGCTATTTTCAAAAGTTCAAAGTAATTTTTTTAAAATTGTTTTGAAAGTTTCTTATGCTCACTAAGGCTGCATTTACAAAAAAAAAATTATATATATAATAAATCTAATATTTTTAAAATTAATTTTATTCCTGTGATGGCAAAGATTAATTTCCAGCAGCCATTACTCAGTCTTCAGTGTCACATGATCCTTCAGAAATCATTCTTATATACTGATTTAAAGCTCAAGAAACATTTCTTATTATCAATGTTAAAAGTAGTTATTTTATATATTTGTGTATATTTTTTGTGGAAAAAATTATACATTTTAAAATAAAACAAACAGCATAAATTTGAAATGAAATATTTTGTAAAATTGTAAATGTCTTTAGTATCTCTTTTGATAAACTAAATAAAAGTAAATCTATCATCAATCCCAATCCATTTTTTCTAATCGTTGCTACATCCCTGCGCAATCAGTCCCCCGGACCAACCTGTGGTTAAGCACTCAAGAGCACAATAGTGATAGAGGACCCTAGTAACATCATGAGAGAAAAAACAGATGGTAGATGACGTTGAATTGAGAAAAACAGTCAGGCATTGTGTTCAACGCTGAATATTTTTATCTTGTCAGACAGGTAAATCCAAAAGAAAGGTGGAAAACCAGTAGAGCAGGTCTTCCTGTTTTTCTACATACCTTTCTAGGACATACTAATTATAAGCCCACTGAGATACAGACAGACACACACACACAGTTTGCTACACAACTAAATTGAGGACAATATCAGGCCTCTGTTTTAAGATGGAGCAGTGCCGGGTGGGATCAGCACTGACTGACATGTGCCTGTACAATTCTGACACATTTTTATGGACTCATCACTGCATTCATAGGAATGTGAAAACGCCTTGAGATCTCACACTTAACATTAACACGTGTGGTCAGCTGACTCATGAACCAGCAGCAGCTAAACATTGCGTTAAGCACAGCTCATCCTAAGTGCAAGCTATTGTCAGAAGTAGGCCAGACATTCATTAGGCAGATTACGTATTCAATATAACTAGACTTACTATGTAATATGAAAAGTTAACACTACTGTCAGACACGGTTACCATTTCTTTAGAAAAAATCTATATGTCAGCTGCTTTTTAATATGAGATCTTGTCATTTAACCTCATCATTGGCACAATTAAATGCTTAAAGATATTGGTAAAAAAAAAAAAAGTTGAAACTTACGAATGTATTTACATTAGAATTAGAATTTTCTTTCATATTTAATGGAACTTAATATTTGAATTTGATTCAACTGGTAGTTTAGGCCCATTCATTGTGAACAAATTGCTCCATTCTCTCTGGTTTGATGGGTGCTTCCCCAACCGTTAGCTTTAGATGTTCAATTGGATTCAAACCCAGACTCAAATAAGGCCACTTAAAGGGATAGTTCACCCAAAAATGATAGCAAATCGCAGACTTATAAGTGCATTATCACCACCTATCTCTCAAATGGACAATTGACACTCCTAATTGAGATTGTAGATTGTAGAGAGTGTCAATAGTCCATTTCAGTGAAAGGTGGTGGTAATGCACTTATAAGTCTGCCATCAACCGTAAAGCAAGATGATGCGTCACACACTGGCTGAAGACGACACAAATCCGCTCAGGACAATTCAGAAGTTGCAGTGAATCAGAGATAAAAAAACCACTATATAAATACTGTTCAATCTCTTGCACAGACCAATTGTTTTGTGTCTTTACACATCAGTGTGTTGTCACGAGCTGCAGGGTTTAATTTGGTTTTGTTTCTGTATGTTTTTTTGACTCTCAAAGCCATAATTCCCATTGACCTACATTATATGACTGACAGACTGCAATGGTTTGAATTAAAAATCTTCATTTGTGTTCTACTGAAGAAACAAAGTCACCTACATCTTGGATACCCTGGGGGTAAGCAGATAAATATAACGTTTTCATTTTTGGGTGAACTATCCCTTTAAGAACACTTTATAGTGTTTTATTTTCATCCATTCTTAAGTGCTTATTGAGGCATATTTTGGTTCATTATCCTGAACCAAACGTGATAGATTTGACAAATTTCTGATTTTATGATGCCATGCACAGGTTCAAGGTATCCAGTGCCAGAGGCAGCCAAAAAGACAACAAAACAAGAGTCTTCTTGCATTTTCTAATATGGAGACCATTTTCATTCAGAGGGTGGCAGGTGGGTGAACTCAACCTGCTATCTTGAATTGTTTTTGTAGATTCTCTTTGTTCTTTCTATACCATTTGCACAATCTTTCATCATAATTTTGAATTCATTTTCTTCCCACTGACATGTCCAGGGACACTGGTTATAGTCTCATAGACCCTAAACGTCTTTATAATATTATACACTGAGCACTTCTCTTAATTTAAACTGGCTGAATGAGTATGGAATACTTACAATAAAGTTTTAAACACTGGTGAAACTATTTAGGGTAGAATCATTAAATCAAATACAGGGCTTGAATTTCGGTGCGGGAATGCGGGGATTGCGCATAATTTAAACCATTCCCGCAAGGTTAGCTTTTATAGTGCGAGAAATTCCCGCACAAATATATTTGCTTCATCTCAGAGCAAATGATTAAAAAATAAATTCACAGATGCGAGAAAAAATATGTCAAATTGTCTAGTCAAATTGTCTTTTATTTTCAAATTTAACTCCTCAATCAGCGCTGGACCGGCATTTTCTGTCTCAGCGCTGAGCTCCTAGACAGTAAACGGCGGAGCCCTGGCTGCTGTAGACAGATCATGTTTCACGCTGTCAATGCAGCGGTCTGCGTTGCGCTGATCTTATTCACACTATCAAGTGTAGGTGCAGCATTCTAACATTTTGAGTCAAAATGAGCTGTTTGTGAAGAAATTATCCGCTTCCAAATTGTCGTTGTAATAACGAAACTGAAACATTAAAAAACATTTTGCTCTTTATGGTGTGCGAGTGATAGAGCGCGGCAGCAACGAACCAACTGATCAGCTTACAGCGTCACAACATTGAATGCTCGGCCGAACAGCTGATCATAGCTGTACAGGGCGCCTTTATTATTTTTCATCTCCATAAATATATCTATAAATATATCTAGTAATAAAGTTAAGGCAAGGGCTAGAAATCAATTAATATTTTGCTGATCCTTCTTGTCGTCATGGAGAGCGCAGTTGGTTGCATGGCAACGACAGACGCCAAAGAGAGTGCAAGCGCTTGTGGAAATGAGACTGCGGCGCGCGCGCCCGAGCTTTCCACTTGTTTGAGCATGTGACTGCGGGTTTCCCCTTGTTTTCTATTCATTATGCGCGGCATATTTCCCGCGCGCACAAACACGGCCACAGACAATTAATTGTTTGGTTAGCGTAGTAGTTTAAATATGGACCGTTGGCTGAAGCGAAAGACAAGTTCGGATGATGCAGATCACGATCCAAAGAAAAAAGTGTCCGACAACGAAAGGCCGACAAGCAGCCAAACCGAAGATCCACAAAGAAATCTTACAGAGGTGAAGCAGTCAAAGGATAAATTTCAAACGAACTGGCTAAAAATTTACCCTTGGCTAGAAATTAACGATGGGATTATGAGCTGCTCAGTTTGTAAGATGTACAGCAGTCCACAATTTACCAGCCAATGCTACAAAACATCTACATTAATTAGACATGCCAATGGAACTGGTCATACAGCAGCTTTAAAAAGAAAGAAAGAAGCAGAAACATCCAAAAATGCTATGGCTAATGCTATCCAAACTGCACAGCTGCAGGGAGAAGAGGAGCTCAAGGGGTTACTTAAAACTGCTTAATTCCTTGCAGAAAATGAACTGGCAAATTCAAAATTTCATAATTTTGTGACATTTATGAAGGAGATGGATTGTCCTTCTTTCAAACATCTAAAGACAGACTCAAGCTATGGAAGCTATCTTAATGGCAAAGCATTGTCAGAAATGCACCAGGCTATTGCAAGTACACTGGTTGATGACATTAATAAGGCTGTCCTAAAAAGTCCAGTGTTTTCCTTAATTCTGGATGAGTCCACAGACATAAGCAACAGCAAACGGCTGATTACCTATGTTCGGTTCATAGAAAACCACAAAATTCAAACAAAATTGTTCAGAAACTCTGAAATTGTGGATGGAAAAGCAGACACAATTGTGGATGATGTGAAACAACTGTTAATAGAGAAGAATTTAGATGGAAGAAAACTTGTAGCAGTTTGTACAGATGGTGCTGCTGTTATGACAGGATGTCGTAATGGAGTTGTTCAAAAACTCAGAGAGGAATACAATTCTGAATTGGTAGGAGTGCACTGTACAGCTCATCGTCTCGCTCTCTCTGCAAGTGATGCAGCCAGATCCGTTGAACAGGTGAAAAAGTTTCAGGAAGATTTAAGAGCAATTTTTGTGTTTTTCAGCAACTCTGCTGTCAGAAGCAACAAGCTTCATGAATTGCAAAGACAACTAGATGAGCAACAACTGAAATTCACCCAGCCCCACACAGTGAGATGGCTGTCAATTCACAGTGCAGTATCGGTGGTATGTAGATCCCTGAAAGCCCTAAGAGATGTTCTGGAACACATGGTTGCCTCCAACAGTCAGGACTCAGGAAAAACCAAAGGGTTATTGATTGCTGTTCGGCAGTTCAACTTTGTGGCACTGTGTCACATGATGAAGGATGTGCTTACACATATAGTGCTTCTTTCTAAGCATTTTCAAAGGGAAGACTTGGACTTTTCCACCGTCCAACCAATGACCCAGGGTACCAAAGAAGCACTGAGACAATTAATAGCTCATCCTGGTCCAGCAGAACAAGAATTCTTCAGCTGTCTTGAGGGAAACAAATTTAAAGGAGACAAACTTTTTGAATTCCATACTCAAAAGCCAGCCTTTGATAACTTGAAGAGCAGGTATGTTGGATCCTTGATTGATGAAATCGACAGAAGATTCCCTGCTGACACAATCAGTCTTCTTTCATGGTTCACCATTTTGGAGCCAAAAAAGGCCACCGCTGCCAAACAGTCTTCAGAGAATTTCAGTCTCTATGGTGTTGAGAAATTAAACAATCTGCTGAAACACTTCTCGTCCAATGTGAAAATGCAGGAAGCTCATCAGGAGTTCACAAACCTGAAGCAAGTCATGGTCTCCTGTGATTCATATTCTTCATTGTCCTTTCAGCAGTTTGCAGAGACTGTGTTAAGTGAACATAGTCAGGTTTTCACTGAAATGGAGAAACTCATTCAGACAGCCATGGTCATACCAGTAGCGAGTGTGTCGTGTGAACGTGGATTCAGCACACAAAACAGGATCAAAACTAAATTCAGAAATTCACTGAATAATACAAGTCTCACAAATCTAATGATCATTTCAGAGCTTGGACCTTCCCTTGAGCAGTTTGACTTCAACAGAGCCATCATCAAATGGAAAGAAATGAAGATGAGGAGACAGATGAGAAACTTAGAATAAGTCACATGAAAAAAAGAAATGGAAAAAAATGACTGAAATACATGAACTGAAATAGACATTAATATATAGCATAGGCCTAGTTTAAACAGAGGTCTTAATGTCAATTTGAAGAGCATGATGTATTTTGTATAAAGTTTTTTTTTTTTTTTTTTTTTTTTTTTTGTTAACTGATTTGAGAACTGGAAATGCACAATTCATGCATACAAATCTGTAGATATTAATAAATGAACATGATTAAATTAGACCGATGCATCAAAAGTTATTCTCCCCCCCATAATCTTTAGATCCCCCCCATGTGACCCATGTAAGGGGGGAATTCCCCCCCAGTTTAAAAAACGAAATTCAGGCCCTGAAATATTTCCTAAGGGTACCAATAATATTCTACAGGCATTTTGGCACATCTACGTATTACAAAAATGATTTCAATTCTTTTCACAGCTTTAAATTCCACTGCAAACGAAACTGTTTGTGTTGATGACAAAATTTTATAATTTAACATTTTTTAGAAATAAAAGGTGCATTAATGGTATTAAATACAAGATAACAGATACCTTACTGCTGAAAACATGCCTTGATAATTTTAACTAGAATTTGACTGGACTCTTTAATCGACAGGAGGATTCCTGATTTAAAAAGCACTTATTAAGATATCTATCAAATATCAAGAGAACTGAATTAAGGAATTCAAGGATATAGCAGATACCTGACATAGAGGGAGCGTTTCTCACTGGTGCGGAGGGAGCCGGAGCCGGAGCTCATGCTGCTGTTCATCATCTGTTCCCTCAAGTCGTGGATCTTGGACTCAAAACGACTGTATTCTGGAAAGAGACAAGGAACACAATCCATCAGCAACTCCTATATTTACAGTGATATTCCAGGCTTTGCTCCAGGTTTTATGAGTGGAGGTGCTTGTTGCACAGGGCAGAAAAGGAAAGCTCTGCAGCTTATTGAGAACTGATTGATGAACTGGAGAACAGATTGATATTAATCATGTATCTGCATGAGCTATACGTTAATATCTGCTGCTAGATAATTTATTATGCAAATTAAGCAGAACATGCACTATTCAGTATAAAGGAATGAAAACCTCCCACAAACGTTGGGATCATAATCATTTTTCACAGTGAACAAGGCTTTTTTGTTTTAGAGAGCAGCACTGAAGCATGATGGCCGATTGTTCAGCGGTCTTTTAATTAAACATGTACACCTCTGCTGCAGTGTGGTCGAGAAACTCATAAGCTTCACAATCAAACTGCACACTAAAATGCTCGGGCAAATAAGGATAATGCATAGCCAAGGAAATACTATAGTTTTCTTATGCACTGGGATTCACCTTGTAAGTCCAATACAAATCATCTATAACAAAGACTTTATGATTTTTAACCTGCTCCATAACCTTCTGAGCTTCCAAAAAACAGAACCTGAGGCAGGAATTCCATGGGATTTTTATGGGAATATGAAAACTCAATGGCAGTAACTCCAAATCTAAAGCTAAATGCAAAATCGAAACTTGGACTTCATTGTCAGCAGGAATTGCGCCTGCAGGGAGCTCTTCTGTAAATGCATTGTCTATCACAAACAGGTTAACAACATGCTGGAATGACAGAGCAAGGTAAAGTAACCTGACACCACCTGCCTGTAACCAGGGGAACACCCCAGCAGAGTGGTCAGCTCGACAAACCTTTAGAAAAACAATCATAGCAAAAAAGAGAAGTTCAACTATATTAGAGAACCTCCGCTATAGAATAAAACTTAGTATTCTAATTAGACATCCGTAGCTTCAAAATACACTGCAATCATCTTGTACAGAATAAAGCAGAAAGTAATTCACCTCACTGGTCGGACACTCTACAGGTTATACAATATATATATGACACATGACACAGCTGGGTCCTCTCAGTCTGTCAGACAGACAGTTAAAAACATTCAAAAGCTAATGCTAAAGCACAAGGTCTTTGTTAAGTGTCACCTGTCAACATAAGATCTGGGAAGAATCTGGGCCAGCTCTGCCTCACACTCACATGGCCTCAATTGCCTTCATTATGTGCAGGGCTTTTATTTTTTGGGGAGTGGGGATTGGCTGCAGGCTGCCTCTTTGTAAATGCAGTTATACAATACTGCAGCCATGTGCTTTCAAGGTGAAATCATGTATAGGGAGGACTAGGTTATGATCAGCACAGCCCTCTCAACAGGCATGCAAGTTAGGATATTAAAGTTTTATTGCCAAGTATGTTTGCACAACAGGGCTCCAGACTTCGACCAAATGGTTACATTTTGCGACCATTTTTTCTGTCGGTGTGACTAATTTTTGTTAGTGGTCGCACCCAACTCATAAGCTCTGCCATTTCTGTTGTAATTGAAAAACATGAAACTGCAAATAAAACAAAAGTAAAACTAAACTGCGCTGGGCAGCTGAAACGTAGCACGGTTTAGTTTCGTTTGCCGTTTGATGTCTCTCAAATGCAACAGACCATTTCTCAGCTTGGACTGCGACACAAACAAACTTGTCCAAACTCATAACAACTTTACTCAGGAGCCAAAGTTGATTTTGCGACACTGATGTTGCACAGTGTTTGAATAAATGATAAGGTTGCTGCGAGATCTAGTAAGAAATTATGCACAGAAGTCTCTGTTATAAACAGCACGGACATACGTCAGGAAACCAGAAGCGGTAATGCTAACTGTAACCATGGTATTGGGGAAGTATTGCAATGCATTACATTGATTAATTTGAGGTTTGTACAACCTATTGAGAGAGAAATTCAAGCACTATCAATGACTTTCAAGCATTTCACACAACTGTTTCCAGCACTTTAAAATGCTGAAATTATTTTTTGAATGTTATTTTTAATGGGATGAACAAAATATACTTTGTGGTAAACAAACAAACATAAATAAAAAATACATCAAATCACAATTATAACCAGCAGACAGTAGCAGAGGAGCACTTATTGGCTTATTAGTCAATCATTTATGCTTTTTCTCTATATTTTGAGAATATAAATTCACTATTATAAAATATCAAATCATCAAGAAATCTGATTTCATCAGAATTGTACTTTTTTTGCGTGTATTGTATGCATGTACAATTTGCTACTCAATCACAGAAATTGGTCAGTTCCATATGAAAAAAGATTAATAATGGTACATTTAATAAGAGTGGACAGTATATATTTTCTGTATATATAAAGTAGATTTTGCACTGATGTTTTGGTGTTCATAAAAGTCAATTTTGTATGCATCTTAACTCAAGCTTAGTGCTTTACTGTCAAATCTGTATAAACAATTAACAAGAAATGAACATGAAATGTTATTAGTAACTGCACATTTAAATGCAAAACAATTGTAATCTATGATTTAATGCTCTTTATTTTGAATTCTCCCACACCCCACCCCCAGCGCCACCAAATCTGCTCCTGGCGCCACAATCTGTAGAACTTAGTGGCGCTGGTGCCACTACTCTCAAATGTTAGTCTGGAGCCCTGCACAAAGAATTTGTTCTTGTGACAGAAGCTTCCAGTTCACATATACAACAACAACACACAGATAATACAAAACAAAGATAAGTGAATGAAACACACACACATATATACACATATATAGTCCTACACACATGAATAAACAAAAAAAATAGACAACGTTTGTATGTACCACAAACAGATTTTCTTTATAGAAATCTGATTATTTTATCTGATTTCTAAATTAATGAGCAATGTGTGGCATCTCAAAATTGAATACGGAAAAACATTTATTATAATAATAAAACAGTATGAAAAAATACATATTCATTTTGTGATTTGCTAAAGACTAGACTTAAGTTATATTAAATAATTAATTTTGTAAGATTATCTTTTAAGTGAGCATTAGACACATACACAACTAAACATGCATTACTGGTCAATATACAACCAACATTCATAAAAAAAAAAAAAAAAAAAAAAAAAAAAATTCAGCCAATAGCCAGTATAGTTCAAACATACTAGCCATCCCTAAAAAAGAACATATAATAGATATTAAAGATCCCTAGAAATAATATTCCTAAAAAAAGAACTAAACTATCTCCAACTTCAATAAACATTTATTTTATTACGCCAAAATCATTTAAAAATGAATGCAAGAGACTGTTGTAATTTTTTTCACACATCTTGAGAGTTGTTTTTGGGGTTTACTTCCTTACAAGTTTTGATTGCTCTTCAGTGTTCCAGTGCATTATTATGTAATGATTAGATAAAACAAAAGATGCAAACTGAAGTAGCAACAAATCTTTGTTTTGTTTTTCTGTATTGTGTGTTACATTTAAATGTATTATCTAAAACAAAACCCAAATGCAGACTGGGGACTTGATTTTACTCACTGGTTGTTGATTGGATCGAGGCAGATCTGAATGAGAGCTTACAGTTGATTTTAAGAAAGGGGCAGCATTTAAGTGGACAAAATTATTGGAGAAGTCTTTCATTTCACTGGCAGACTGATTTATGAAATTCATGAGAAATTACAAGGTCTTTTTTTTTCACAATAGGTTCATAACATGAAATTAGAAAATATATAGTTTAAATTTCCTTTTAATGGTTTAAAATATGTGTATTTTATGTCCATTATTGTGGAATGCTAGGCAAAATAAGAGAATGTGTTGTGAAGGTTTGTCCCTGCTAGACAGAAATATTTCACAGTTCAAGTTCAATCACTGTCCCCTAAGTTAATATATGACATGCGGAGATCAAATTCAAATTTTAACAGAAGCCAGTCTACAAATAGACTCTGTCCCTTTCTTACACACACACACACACACAGAGGGAGAGAGAGAAAGAAGCCATAATGTCTCTCATAGTGCTGTTTCCCACCTAATTCAATAAGCTATTCTGGCACAAATTAATGTGTCACTTCTATTTCTATGTAGACGTAAGAGCCCTTGGGAGGGAGAGCCAGACCATTTATACTCCAGGAGCATCTGACTAAGGAGGAATATGGGGGAGAGCGTGCCGAAACAGATAACTTACACTGCAGCATTCCTGTCATTGCTCACATAGACACCAGAGAATGAACTATGCACTGACACACTAAATATTAGTCACAGTGGCTATTAATGCACTTCAAATCTTGTCATGGACTATAAGTGATTTCCTATCCTCTGGGCCAGTCAAATGTATTCAAGTTTTCTGATTGGCATTTACAGCTAGCAAACAAAATCTCTGACTCTGACACATTATTGGTGTAGAGAAATGATTTGAACATGTGAAATCTTAACAGAGAGCAGCAACACATTTAACATAAATATAGATAACATATAAACAATACTGCAACGTTTTCGTGTTGTAGTTTCCACTGAACTACAAAACGACAGCAACGTTTAACATTTCTTTAGGTAAAGTGAATTCCTGAATGGGCCCGTCCCTGCACCTGTCCTCCTGATCCCTACAGGAAGCTCCATATAATAACGCATTAAACAAACATGACGGCGAAGCGTCAGGCCTCAAAGTGCAAATATCCCGGATCAATTATTATGACTGAACTGAAGTTTAGTTCAAAGGTGAACTACCATACTCTTCATACTGAATGAAAGCACCATATTGCTTATGAGAATATCTAATATGAAGAACTAAATGACTTGCTGCTGTGTTTTGTCGTGTTTACGGTTTAAATATAAAACATTTCTGGCAAATCCTCGAGCAAACAGTTTAACGTTAACATACCTGTGTCGCTCAGCAACACAACACTTCACTGATGAAACACGTTAATAGGCTAGAAACAAGCTTCGAGACGTCAGGCCAACGGTCGAGCAGCTTAATAAGTTGTTTTCATGATTTTGTATTCATCTTTAAACACACTACACTATGGTGAACATGTAAATAGAGCAAAAAGAAATCCATCGTAAAGAAACAGCGACGTTTTCCTTTTCAGCACAGCATATCGAAGCACATAAAGCAACTCTACTGTCAGTTTAACGTATGATAAAGCCATACGCTACTCTGTTTTCCATTCTTCACACAGATATTTCCTGAAAATACTCTATAAATATGAGCTGAGGTGATCTTACCCGGCGGCTGCGGCTAAAGCGCGCTGTGTTCAGCTCAACCTCTCGATGTCCAGCTCACTCGAAAAAACATTTCATGTAACGTAACGTTAAAGTAAGAAAAAAAAATGAATAAACTGACGTTTTCTTTAGTTTCGAACCGACAAGAAAGGTAAATAAATAGTAAAGTTTAATGAAAATGTGTCGGTCTGTCCTGCTTCGCTCCTCCCATTCCTACAGCGGCACCTTCTTCTTTGAAACCGAGTCTCACTCGCGCTCGAGACGCGGGATTTCAACCCGTCCCGCTCACGCGACCAGAGCGCGCTTATTCCATATCTCCACTCTCATAGTGATCTAGCAAATGAAACATAACCCTACGCCAAATAAATAAGCTTTCAACCGGTAAAGTCGGACTATTTCCCTCACTCTGTGGATTTTAGTCCATTTAGTTATTTCCTCCTCATTTTTTCTCTCAGGTTGATCCCTCCCACTAGTTTCATCCCAGTACTTTCATTCAAGCGAAGGAACTTGGGAAGTCCGACTCGTTTGATTGAATCGGTTCTTTTAAACAGTTCATTTCAAAGATCCGGGTTCAGTTATTCTTTTACGTCATCGCACGGCCGCTGGCTCCGAGTTCAGTTTGTTGCAGCCATGATTCAACTTATAAAAATACATTTAGAATCTAAATAGCATTTGCTGCAATTAATTGCTTATCGTGAACCGGTTCAATGATTCTTTAAAAAGATTCGACTCAAATAAGGATTCATTCCAGTGAATTCAGTGCAACTTCAATGGCGGTCATGCTGTTTATCCCATAGACAGTTTATCCATGCATAGTTGTGGATAAAGTTTTATAATTGAACATTTCACTGAGCAGAGTATGTCAAACTAAAATCTACTCCCTTAATTTTACAAAAGCCAACGATCATCAGTCACTGAATATCTTCATTTTCAAATAAGGATTCCTTCTGATAAAACTAGGTGAGGCTAAGTGGTTCACCTTTCTTAAAAGAACATGCAGTAGTATGCCACTGTGATCGAGTGATTACAGAAGAAGGCAAGACACAACAGGTACACATGGGTGTGTAAAGAGAGCGAGAGTAGTTTGGGGTCTTGATGCAATAATCCTACATAATATTTCTTAGTACAAATGTGATCTTTTCTTATAATCACAGTTTAAATGATTTAATTTATTGCTCTTAAATGAATCATTGCATATTTTAAGATCCTATAAAAAGCTAAATTGCATGCATCAGCTCAGATCTCTTCTCATTGCTAATCGTATGCATTGTCCTCTAGGGAGCACAATTTCTTTTGCAGTAACAAACATCATGGATACACACTGAAATAGCCGCTCTACCTTCTGGTCTGTACTGGGCAATGATGGTCACCGTCTGTCCAGCCCTCTTCAATGCAGCAGCAGCCTGCTCATGGGTAGCATTGCGCAGGTTTACACCATTCACCTGGGACAATACCATGGTACCAGATTAAAACAACAATCCCCACACAAATCACATGACATAATGTCAGCTCTAAGATGTCATACCAATTTAAATAGCCGATTGTATTAAGATTCTTTCAATATAATATACACTAAAGTATATACGTTTGGTGTCAGTATGTTTAAAAAAAAAAAAATAATAATAATACTTTTATTCAGCAAGGATGCATTTTATTGATTGAAAGTGGGAGTAAATCAATATTCTTTCTATTCATCAACGAATTCTTAAAAAAATGCTTCATGGTTTCCACAAAAATATTAAGCAACACAGCTGTTTTCAACATTGATGAAAAATGTTTCTTTAAACAGCAAATCAGCATAATAGAATCTTATACATTTCTGAAGGATCGTGTGACACCTAAGACTGGAATAGTGACTGCTAAAAATTCTAAGGAATGAATTACATCTTAAAAAATACCTAAAGATTTTTATTTTGAATTGCAATAATATTTCACAATATTTCTGTTTTTACTGTGTGCTTGATTAAATAAATGCAACCTTGGTGAACATAAGACTATGGAAGAAAAGTTGAAACTGGGAGATAAAATATTGCATTTACCCTTTAATTTATTTTTTATTCCATTGTGGAAATTGGACATTTTACAAGACAATTCTTGTCATTTTAATGTTGTCTATCTTCACTATTTGAACTTGAGTTTCATGGACAGTTACTGACCGACAGGATGCGGTCTCCTCTCCTCAGCTCTCCGCTCAGGTCGGCTGGACCACCTGCCAAGATGAAAGACACGAAGATGCCCTCTCCATCCTCGCCGCCCACAATGTTGAATCCCAAACCTGTGGAACCCTTGTGCAGCAGGATCTTCCGCGGCTCCCTGCGAAGCAGAACGACAGTGTCAAAGATCAAGATGGACTCGGACCACCACAGCAGGAGGGAGAGGATGAATGACAGACATATATTTGCAATAAAAAAGAAAGATATTAGAAAAACCACATTAAGAAGTTTGAGAGTGGGACAGTTTTTAGACATGTTTCAAAAATATTCATAAAGCTTCATTCATCCCAGAATGCAGCACAAACGAATGAAAATTCAGAGGGCAAAGGAACAATAAAAATGTTTCAGTCTAGCCAGAAGGTAAATTATTATTTTGCATTTCGTTTTGCTCCTGTCGTTTACAGAGGGAGGAAATCGAGATGAACAGATTCATGAGAATACACAATGCTCTAGTCACGACTAAAGGAGACTGGCAAACTTTCATCCACAACAAAGCTAAACAGCAAGTGTTCCAGAAATGAGCACTAACACATAAACACCAATAGCTAACACAGTTTCTCACTCTGCACAAAACGCATTCACACATTAAGCCCATCCCTGCCTCGTGCAGGACTGCGGTACTGTTTTAGTAGCCGTGATTCATCTGCAGGCAAACAGTCATTCCAGACTACCCAGATCTGGCACACCAGTAAGACTCAACTACATTTAAGGGACGTCAAAAACCTTTTCCGAATGTACTGCAGAATAATACACAAAAACCAGTTTCCAAAAATGCAAAACACATCCACATTTGTAGTGACAGCTCCCAGCTTTCAGCATGCAGCACGCATGTTTCTCATTAGAATTCTGCACTACCACAGAACTCTCGACATGAACTCTCAACACGAGCCATTCCAGCTCCATTGCCCATGGTACAGCTTCATGATGCTGAAAACAACACTTTTATGTGAGCAGACAAGTTATGCTTTTAGAAAGTGTTTTGTCTATATATGAAATGAATACAATGAACATACAAACTGAATGTGGTGTACTGGAGTGTTAATCAATTTACTGAGAACCTTATGTCCATAAATTTAAAGAAAGTGGTTTTTGTTTATTGCATGACACACTGTAAAACCATGGCCTGCCCAACAGCTCCCTGCCTTCTTCCTCTCTGATGGGTCTCTAGTACACAAAGTTATTTTTTACTTCCTCTCTATTGCTTTATATGCAGTCTATCCTGCTTTAAGTTGACAAATTGCTCACACACACTCATTTTGAACATGTGCTATAACAACTGTGGTTGATTAACTGGAAATACTAGAACAAGTATTTTGAGCATGCAGTGCAGAGGTTGATACTGCACTTTACAAGAATTAAACCTGTTAAAAATAATTCGGAACTGAAAATGATAGCTCCCTTTTAGTTCAAGAATTTCCACAGAAAACTAAATTGAAATGACAGGAGTATACATTTAAATGCAACTGGCAATGGGTTCAAAAGTGTTGTACCACCCTGTCTCTTCCTTTAAACTTTCAAACAAAACTTTGTCAAGCCAATCTTTCATTTTCACGACACATTGATAATGACAATAAATAAATTCCATATTTGCTTCCTTATTTTCAATTTATTTCATATCTGGCATACAACCTGGATTCCAAATGCTTTGTGTATTAAACATTAATGCAATAATATTCATAAGTATTAAAATGAATACAGAGGCATATAAGAATGATTTTATGCTAACTGCATTAATTAAAGGCTATTATTATTAATGTCTAGATCAAACACTTATTAGGTTTAGTAATAAATGTACCTTTTGTACTAAATAAAGTAAATATATGCTTTTATTAATAATATGGGCTGGGAGATTAGTACTAAGAATTTATTTAAAATCATACCAAAGCAAATAAAGGAATGAACAGTGAATATGTTGCTATTGCAGAGCTGTACAATTCAAAGCTTCAAGAAAAGCAAAGATGCAAACAGTCACTCACTCAAACCATTGCCTGGACCTACTGTACCTGTTCATGAGGGTGATGCTTGTCCGGCGTCGTCTCTCTACATTGGACTTTACCATTGGCAAGGAAGACGAGATGTTAACAGTAAACATGGTGCCTGCAGCTAACTACCCGACAGGGTTATGGAAAATATTATCCCAGAACTCCAGACCAGTTGTGAAGTGCTGTACATGTATATGTGGGCTTTCACTAAGTGTAGGGGGAGTGATGGAAAACAGCAGCACATCGCCTGTCACGCTGTCACCCCTTCAGCAACAGGGTAAGACTTAACTCTTACCAAGCCACATCAACAGACTCCTGCTGTCCACCACAATAACACATCCTCAATGCTGACATTATCGATCAGGAATTGACTGGATCATGAAAAGTGTTATAAAAATTAGTCATTCATAAACGAATAATTGTATCTGCATGCGAAACAATGTCTAAGTAGCTATTTATTTGGATATTTGGTTTATGTGGTTTGGTTATTAATTATGGAGTAATTCATTATTATTCAAGTGATGCCAACATCACTTCAGAGCCAGTTAATATTTTGCAATTAAAGATTAGAAAAGACTGTTTTGTTTTCTTTACAATAACCTGCAAAAAACGAATCTGTTAGAATAAGCCCAGAAATAAATAACAAAGTGCAAAAAATGTTAAAACTACTTGTGCTACAAACCAGCGTGTTTGTATTCTGAAAATACATTCAAATTATAGATGAAATACCTGTTTGCAATATCAAGCAGCATAACGAGCTATTTCAGCTAAAAATAGCAAAAGAGATTGACCCCAGAAGCCTCAAACATTCAAGTCACAAATGGCCATGCCTGTTCTTATGTTAAAAACAAGGAAGATATGGCGGATATCAACTTTTGCAAATTGTTTATTGTTGTCACTCCTTCTCCAATAATCTCTGTGGCATATGTGTCACCCCCCCCCCCCCCCAACACCAGCACCCCACCTTTGTGGCACAGTGAAATTTCACAGCTTCATTGAAGGATGACCTCAAGGCTCAGAGGTTTACAGGACTGCAATACCCCAGTGCAGTCTGTCTGCTTCTCTTTCTACTCTAAGTAATTGGCTCTGGTCGGGTGATTAATGGTGGACACTGTGGATACTGTTCTCCGGAAACATGCAGAGACATAATTCTCCCTGGAAAACATGTTCTCTTTGGCAGGATCACAGGCTCATGGCTTTAATGGCTGCTATGGGCTGCTCTCTCTTCCTATTTCTCTCTTTGCTTTCAAAGCTCTGGGTAAAAACGACCGATCTCTTCCTCAGAACACACTACTTAAGTCCCATTTGACTTCATGCCAAGAGACGTTCAAGATATTTCCAGCCTCTCCGAGCAGCTAAGAATAAACCAAGAGTGTCAACAGTTTACAATAAGGTGCTTCACTGAGTAAAGCTGCCAAAAAGTACCCCTGCTTCAATTATATTGAATCCCGTCTGTTATTTACACAGTATAAACCTAATGAAAAATGATGAAATGACTTGACACACATAGTGTTGCTTTATTGACAGTGATGTTGTAAAGATTTAGATTCTAAATTGTCAATCGTACTGAGAAAAATAAGCTTACAGTTTTAACTAATAAACATTGTTGACGTACTAAACTTTAGTTTATACATTACTGTTCAAAAGTTTGGGCCCTTCATGATTTTCTAAATGTTTTAATATTTTAAAGGTTAAAAAAAAAATTTAATCAAATATGCAGTTAAACAGCAATACTGTCAAATATTACCACAATTTAAAACAACTTTTATATTTGAATATTTTTGAAAGAGTAAAATAAATAAATGATTCCTGTAAAAGCAAAGCTCAATCTACATCATCATTGCTCCAGTCTTCAGTGTCACGTGATCATTCACAAATCATTGTTATTTGATAATCTGGTTGTACATATATATATATATATATATATATATATATATATATATATATGTACTTTGTATTTTATGTATTTTTTTTTTTTTTTTGTGGAAACCATGACACATTTCCTTCAGGATCCTTTAACAGGAAGATAAAAAATGCAATATAATTATTTTTTAACATTATAAATGCCTTTTGATCAATTCAGTGCATCTTTGCTGAATAAAAGTAATAATTTCTTTAAACAATTTATTCTGAATTAATTTACTTTATATATGTAATTTATATATCCATTATAATTTGCAGCATCAACCATATACACCAGATAAACTGCAATACACAGCTTTTCAACACTACATCTGCTTACAAATTTAAAAACTGCTTATTAATAGAGGTAAACTAAGGTAACTAATAAAGGTTACTAAGCCCCTAGTGTGAACTTTACCTCCTAAATAAAGACCATACAAATTGCTGATGCACCCCTACCCTGCAGTGCTCCCTGTGCAAACTCTTCTGTCTAATCATTTCTTTCTTTCCCAAAATCCCCAACCTGTATTTATTAGGCTAAATATTCACCCTGTGGTACATGTGGCACCAAGTAATGCACTGATTCAATGCACTGAACGGAAAAACAAACTCCATGAGTCATGCAAGGAAGCCATTTCTTAAAACCATAATCAAACATGGTCATGAATGGCCTGAACTATTTGAAATTTCAGATGGTGTGTTTATACACATATCTATGCCAGTCTACATGTGTGTCCATCATTTGTGAACATGAGTGTGCAAGCAGACTGTCATTAGCCTGTTCGACTGGAGGTACAGCTGACTGTGTTCTGCAATGTGAATGGTGGGTGGGAGATCTCCCCCGAATCTCCATAATGTATTCAAGCTAATAGAGAAGCCAAGAGGACGTTAGTGTGTCCGTAACCGGCATGCTATTGTAGGGGAAGCACAGATGGGCAGAGGGTCTATCAGAGTCTCTCCTTTGACTCAGTCATGTAAACATGCACACACACACACACACACACTGGCAGAATCCTTTAGGAGTGAACTGTGACTGTACACCAACACAAAGTATATATGCCTGTAAACAACTTATATTAGCCTCTAGGGGGACCTCCAGGGGGATTGTGATAAGGTTCAGACTTACTTTGACAGCTTAGTTTGGGACAGCGGAGAGCAAAAAGGGATAATACAACAGTATTTATGTACTTTGGTAGGTGTAGCCCTGTGTAGGTTTAAATATTGTGCTTCATACTGTATACCTGTGTGTGTGTGTGTGTGTGTGTGTGTGTGTATGTGTGTGTGTGCACGCACATGTGTCTCTGTGTGTGTTTGGGCTGCATGTCAAAGGGAGTGTGTGTTCATGTCAGCACATTATGACAGACTGTCTAAGTGTATCTGTGTGTGATGGGCATTGGCAGAGCACCCTGTGTGTGTGTGTGTGTGTTTTGTGGCCTGCTTTCTCCATTCAAATGATTCATGACAGCTTCAGGAATGTGCGCCACTACTCATTTGTAGTCTGACTGCAGAATCAGCCTCTCACTTCCCAATACATTTATGGTAAGAGCAGGCCCGACTGTTTATATTTACACAACTGCAACAGAAGCCAAACGTTCCCGTGTTGGATTCTACTAGCCCAAAATTGTAGGTCCATCTGTTGATAGCACACACTTTGAAATAAACTGCATGATCTGAAGTATCAACAAGTGAGCTGTTGACGAGATATTTGCTAACGTGTAATATGATGGGTGAAGGTTTTGAATGATTAGCCTGGTATATTGTTGAGCCTGTCCTACAGTACAATATGTATGCAAGGATTAAACAATAAGTACTGACACACAGTGGTACGTAAAGTCACAGTACATCACTCAGACTAAGACTTCTTCAGAGAGCAGACACAAAACACCAGGACATTATATGGGCTGGTAAAGGAGGATGGCTGAAACTCACATACTATCTGAGATCGTACATAGGTACAAAATAGGAAGGGTACGAATTGGGGGGAGTCTGGAGGTGTTCAACACCCCAAATGGTTTTTCAAATAAAGTCAGAACAAAAAGCCCGCAGGCTTCTTAAAGCTTCAACAACAGCAGTTTCAACAACCAAAAAAACATAAATAAAAAATAAATAGTGTTGTTAGTCTGAATGCATTTTCCTGAGGAAAGAGTAGGCTAGTTGCGTGCTTTGGGATGAGTATGGGATAATTAGTGGAATTTTTAAGCACTTAAAGATACATCATTATAAAACATTTAATCTTTTGATTAAAATGTCTTTCAGATGTTATGGTAAGAGCAGCAAGACTATTTACTGTAGGTTGTGTAAGATTAAAAGTATAGTCCTGCAAAAAAAAAAAAAAATTCTGCTATAATTTACTCACAAATCACACTTTTTAAGATATTTCAAAAGTCAGTGGGGTACAAACAAAAGTGGACCGATATAAAGAGCAAAAAAAAAAAAAATGAATAATTTGCAAACTGAAAAATGCAGGATTGAAAATATAAAACCCTCGTTCATTTGAGACTCAAAAGGTCTGTTTACACCGAGACAAATATTGGTGTGAAAATCAGGTGCAATAAATATTTAAATTGAATGAATGTTAATGTGTCGGTCCAGACCCCCATGAACATTTGCATGCCATCAATGTGAAAGATTTTCTTCACAGAAAGGTGTTCTGAGAATGTTACATCTGAGAGAGCGACCGAATTCCCACAGGGTTCCTTTGTGACCAATCAATTCCATTACCTTTCCGGTTGTTTTCCAGGAAAGGCTGATTATTTTATAGATTGCACTCATAATTTCTAGCTGGTATTTTAGAACTGATGTATTAAATCAAGACTATATTTGCTGTAGAAATGTCCTTTTGTATGATTTTTACATGTATGAAAAGGACTGAAGAAGTGAGAGACCGTGAGTGACCGTGAGTGAACAGATGAATACATGTACATTTACATAGCGCTTTGTGTCCCAGGATACCAAGGGTAGTTCTGCTTTTGTGTGTCACCTACTGTTAGAAAGTGAATCTGCATTTTCATTTAGCCCATCTGCTGTCTTTTATGAATTAATCTGAACAGACAAATTGCATATGAAGATCGTACCAAATTTTAGTGCCAAATATTCATGTTGGTGTGAATAGGCTTTAAGGATTCTAATACCACAACATTCTCCATCTCCTTCACGCTGTAAAGGTGTACGCAGCTCGGGACAGAAAGCCATTTCGCCTCAAGGCCTTACACGTGTCACGCTTCAGGTTGCACTGAGGAAGGGGGAAGGAGGGTGGCCGCGCAGGGGAATAACTTTCAGGTTAACTAGACTGTGCTAAGCTAAGCCAGGCAGACCGAGAAGCAGTGGTTAGTACCTGCCGGTGTACGGGACCAGGCTTTGACACAGAGCAGGCGGGGCGGGGCTGCAACCCACATCCCCAGACCCCCTGCTGCACAGACGGGGGGAGGGAGGGCTGGTGTCCCCATGAGGTTTGTGGATGGCACTGTAAATGGGCTCGGCCCTATTGGAGGTACAGAAATCACACAGTAAATGGGGCGCTTTCAGACACACAGAGACAGCAGACACAGAGACATACTGTATGAAGACACGTAGGGCACACACATGCACACAGACGGAGACAAAAACACACACATGCAGAAGTGAGGATGCATTCAGCTGGAAGGGTCCGGGCTGACTCACAGGTCCAGAGAGGCTGTGCTCGGAGAGGTGAAACCCATCTCGTGTTCTGGCAACAGTGGCCGTGACTTCAAAACATTTGACCCCATGCCAGAAGCATCTCTTATATCCAGAGTGTTTGTTTGCAGTGTTGGGATTCGTGTTGGAGACTTTATACACCCAGTCATGTTTCGTTAAAGCAATGTTCACAAACAAACCACCACAGAGAGGCATTACAAACCTCGTAGACGTTCTTCAGCCCACTCTCGACACCTACTTAAAATCATTTTTATTTGTTCTATCTTTGCCCAGTTACATCATAAAATGCCAACAGTATCGCCAAAAAGAAATTAAACAACTAAAGCTGAAGAACTGCAGCACAGGTTGTGAGAAAACAATGTCGTTTACTAATCAAATATATATGGACATGCAAGTGTTGTTTTTTGTCATTTGTGCATGAGTGCATCTGAAAAGTGACATTTGAGAGAGTGACAAGGGTTCCCATCCTTTCTGACCAAAACACTTTTCCAGTTATTTTCCTTCAAAATTTGGTTTATGTTTCTTATTAATGAAATTACAGATTGCACTCACAATTTTTAGCTGATTAAATATTTTGGAGGTATTAACGAAACTATATTAGCGGTGAAAATTTCCTTTTGTATGACTTTTCCAGGCCTGGAAATGTAAAAAGAATTCCTTGATATTTGCAGGTTTTCAATGGCCGTGGGAACCCTGGAGTGAAGATGAGAGTGATTGTGAGTGAATAGTTGAGTAAATCAATGACTCTGACCTGGTGAAGTCCTCCTCCCCCAGCATGTGGCGTGGGACTGGGGAGTACCTCGAGGGGGTGGCCTGGGGCGGTGGGTAGACTGGTTTAGGCTCCATGCCTCCCATGTAGGCCATGTTGGAGTTGTGCCCGACGTGGTTGTCCACCATGGTGGGGAAGGCTGGAGGGAGGCCGAGACCAGTAAAGGGGAAAAAAGGCAGATGATTTAACCAGGTAGTTACAGAGGACCAGATCAGATGCGATTGGAACTGTAGATGTGTGTGTAGCACTACAGCGTCATAATACATAGTTTAATTCAACTGTGAAAAGGACAATTTGACATATACAACTTAAAATCACAAAAACATTGCACTGAAGAATGCAGCATTCTAAATCAATCTATAAGGCCTTGGTTTTTGGACATTATCAGCACAAATCCTTTTTCTTTTGTGGTCACTGATACAAATATAATATTTAAGAAACCTGGGTTAAATTTAATCCAGTTATCAGGCATCACAACGACCAAAAAGCATGTCTGATTGTGATGTGCATATACACTACTGGAAAGTTTTGGGTTGGTTTCTTTTATGTTTCTGAATTATGTTTATTTGATTACCGAAGACTATCAACACAAAATATATATATAAAAACTTATGTGATCAAAAATACAGAAAAATTATAATATTGTGAAATATTATTAGTGTTGGAAACAGTTGTGCTGCTTAATATTTTTTTTAGGAAGCCGTGGTCATTTTTTTCAAGATTCTTTGATCAAAAGAAAAGGCATTTATTTGAAATATAAATATTTTGCAACATTATACATGTCTTTACTGTTTAATCTGAAATAATATCCTAGGTGCACTTTCCTTGAGAGAGTTTAATTAAGAGACTGACACATCTATTCAATTGAACAAAATATAGCAAATATTTAAAAATGTTTAGTTTAATGGCCAGTAAGAGATATTCAGCCACCATTGGCAGGTGTAGCAAAAAGTCAATTTTGGCCGCTGTGTGCATTTGTGCAGGTGGATTGTGTGAAAGCTTCATCTCTCAGTGGGATGGAGGGATCGGTGCTGTGATGGGAGCAGCAGTGCAGTGTGTGTGGGTGTCTGAAAACAGCGCCCACTGCTACACCACAGTACTGTAACAAAACTCCACAGCACTCACAGGCACTGCACCACTCGCTTTCATTACAGGGTTAACGATAGAAGCAGATAGCGACGTAGGTTATATTTGAATTGACATAACTGGCAAGTCCCTTTCACGTTTATCAATGCAGTAAAAACAGTCATAAAATGGAGTTTTTAAGCTTGTAAGAGCAAAGCATGGATGGAGATCAGCAAAAGAAGGTACGTACTGCTGGAGTAGTCTGGTGGGGCGTACATGTCATTGAGATGTACTGGTCCCGGCTTGGCCACTTTCAGATAGACCATGTCTGAAGTGTTCTTCAGAGCGGCCACAGCCTCCTCATGACGCACATCCTGAAGTATGATGTTATTCACCTGTGAATGCAGACACACACACACGCATGTTACATCGGCTGGTCTCTGAAGCGTGACTCAGAATGTTCACGACAGCACATTTGAAGATGTGGGAAGGAAGCGACTGGAGCGGAGGCCGGACGGCCCCACACTCGGAGACGACGCTCTGTTCTCCGGTTCTCAGCCGTCCGGCCACAAAAGGAAGGACGAGAGGAAGCTGGAAAGGCGTAGTGCTTTTTCCTTTGTAAGAGCACCTACAGTACACACTACAGAAAGCTAAGTGTTTGATGGGTAAAAATGCATTCTGAGGGTGTAGAAAGAGTCAGGTCTGTTTGAAATTGTACTGAATTGGACTCTGAACCTGCCTCTATGAAATAGAAGCCAATGGATTGGTTAACCATTAGTTGTATGACCAAAGAAGAGTTTATATATATATAAGTTATATATAAATATTTAACTGATAGATACTTACATTTTTATTTATTCTATTTAGCAAAGTAACAATTTTAGCTTAGTGGAGAAACGTCCCAAGACTGGGTTTATTTTTTATATTTTTTTAATTTTTTTTTTTTTTTACCATAGTTGATTTACCCAAAAGTCTTCAAAACAATCCCCAGAAAAATCGCTGGATAAATGTTATCTACGGTGGCCGAGAGAGCTCAATGCACCACAAATGAAAAAAATCAAATGCAAAATTGCAATATGCAAATTAATAAAACATCTTCATTAGTTTGACAACACACATGCTACAAATAGGTAATCAATACATAAATAAAAAAAGAAACAAACAAACAAAATATGATTACTACACTAAAAGCACAGACCAATTCTAGGCCGGAAAAATCTAAGTCACTGACTGAAACCATAACATTCAAGAAAGGAAAAGGAAAGAAAGGCACACTTTACATGTCTGCAGTTATGGCACCCAGCCATGATTGATGTGTAACCTTTTAATTATGACATTTATTACCATGTCATAGCCTGCTCAGTCCCTGGCACTTGCGTGCCATGCAAGTGTTTCTCTTTATCACAGCTGTGTCCTTGTTTGAGTTTGCGCTCAGCTTCACATCAATCACACTGTGGCCCATAAACCTTCACACATGAGATATATTATCTATAATACGACATAATAGCCTACAACAGTGTCTGCATTCATTGAAGCATTAAGAAGCTCACTGGAAAATAAAGTTCTGCAAAGGAATGCAGTGTGTGGCTTTACATATAGTACACTACACAGATCCATGTGTGCACATGAAATCTTACAGCCAGTAGGCGATCGCCTGTCTGCAGACGTCCATCTTTCTGTGCCGCCCCACCTTCGATGATCTTTGTGATGTAGATACTGTTGTCGCCCGGGATGTGCTGGTTGCCTATACCTCCAGCAATACTGAAGCCAAGACCTTGAAAGAACAGAATGGAATAACATTTTAAACCAGGACATCAGATCTTACAAGGTTGTATTCAAACCCAATTTTTTTTACAGCATTTTATTTTCTTAATATGGCATATTTCCAAGAGAAACAAGCAATTCAATGAGGAAAATATGAAAATGTGCACTGATGCAAATAGGGTCAATCTGTATTCAAAACTATATCCCATTAATTCAGAACTGCTATAATAGGGATACTGCACATAATAGCACCCTCTATTGCATCTGTCCCAAATGTGTTGATGTGCACATTTAGCTCCTCTAACCTTTAGGCCCTTTCAGTAGGTTGACCTCCAAAATGGTCTCAGGTGGAGCCTGTCTTCTGCGTACCAGCAACCTGACCACTGGACCGGCCTCCTTCAAAGCCTCTACAGCCTTGCTGTGCACAACCTCGGACACGTCCACATCATTCACCCGCAGAACACAGTCATTTACCCTGAGAAACAATATAATAAAGCAATGTAAATATAATGTAAATATAATAGAATCAATCTCATGGTATAACATTTCCCCATGTAGAATGGCAAAATTATTATTTTTTTTGTGTAAATTCATTGTTGACTGTCAGTAGATGCATAAAGCACCACTCACAAAGAAGTCGCTTTCAAACCAAGTAAACTTGCCAAATTCACATGAAAACTTGAATGAGTGGGGAAATGTTTAGCCGTTATGCAGAACTCCTAATTGCATGGATTTAAATTACTGAATGTAAAACTTTTTAACTTCTCCAAGCACCTGCAAAAGTAACAGCAACTCCATATTCAACAAATAGAACTGAGAACTCAACAGTTTGGCATTAGCATGTTGTCAAACTGACACTGTTAGTAAGCTACTAAGCTAATACTCTAATAGTATAAAAATGCATACGACACCAGTACATTTTTAATTACAAGTACAAGTTTTTTACATAGCTGGTCAAAAAGCATTGCCTCAGCTGGCAAAGGATGCAATGCAGCCTTAGAATTTGGCCAAACTAGGCATGATAATTAAGATGTCTAACTTTTGAAACAGCCTTTGAGTGGGGAGTCCGCCTATGATGCTTTAAAATACTCCCTATCTAGGCAGCTCAGTAGGTTTTGGATAAAAGCTAGAGTTGAACTAAGAAATATTAGATCCTGGGAGATGGATCACTCACCCTAGTCTCCCATCCATGGCAGCGGCACCTCCTGGGATAATCTTGGTGATGAAGATTCCTGGATCATCAGGAATGTGTGGATTATCCACACCTCCTGCGATACTGAACCCAAGCCCAGAGTTGCCCTATTGATGACATACATGAGTAGCATATTATAGATGAGGAAACGCAGAGCTTTCATACAGATTTGTGGATAAAGTTTGCACCTGGCTCTCAATACTTTTTGTAAACACTATCTAGGCGTGGGCATTTTTCTGCTGCTAAATATAGGAATTTGTGGTGTGCATTTCAAGAGTCCAAAAATCGTATCCGTTTCCGCCTATTTCCTCCCTCCGTACTTCATCACTCCTTACACTGCTGTTTTTATTCCAGTGCCAAAAAGCTGAGACAGGCTGGTCTGTCTGACAGTCACATCTCAAAATACAGGCCCTAAAGCAGACAGCTGAGAAAAGACTTCACTTTATTATATTCTATAATTAATGAGCAACGGTCGCAGCAAATTAGTACAGAGTGAAGCTAAGACATCCCAGTGTGCCTTTCCTGCTCCAGAGCCACTGGGAGTGCTCCCACTAAAAAAGTGAACACACCCACTGACCTTTTAATGTGTGAGATCTTAACATAGTTTATTTAGGCCTGAGCGTGCAAAAATGGCACTAAGCTGAAAGCTCAGAGATGCACCCAAATCCAACATCCACTGCTCTTTAATGAGTGGCCTATGCAGACAGATTTAGATTCATTTGCATTGAACAAACTTCAAGTATGAAAAGTATTTTATATGATAATTCTTCTTAAGAACAATTCGATATGAACAGCACCCTGTACATGATGAACCGCATGGTACTATTTCACAGGTGGTACATTTTCAATACTCTTTTAGTAGTCCGAAAATATTGTTAATATGCATGGTTTTTTAATTATTGTCCTCAAATGACTTAGTACAAGAAACTAAATTACAAAGTAACAACCACCACACGTCTAAACATGTCTTTTATTGAAGGTTACTGCTGTTCATAGTACAACGGGCTTAAAAGATTTAAGTTTTCATTCATTTTGATATATGTGACTATCATTTAATCCAGCAATTATGTAATCATACAGATTTTAATGGTTAATGTACAAAGAATTTGGTATATCTATAGATCTATTGATGATCAAATGGAATGATCATTATGTGTTTATAAAGTATTGACAACTGTTTGACAGAAAGCCTAATTTTAGCTTCATATCTCCAGTGAACAAATTTATATATGAATATATATTGAATAGATGATTTTATGCCTGTTTAATTAATCATTAGTTGGTGATCAGTCTAATGTTTTGAAAATGTACCACAGCTGTAAACTACATCAATGCCAGGCATAAGCTCAAAATTTACTGCCATCTAGTGTCCAGGTCCCCATAGGTAGCAATAGTGGACACCCTAAAAAACAGACATATGAAATAGCTGAATGATATTTACCCTCTCCAAAATGATTTCTTCGTATTTATACATGCCATCACTCCCATTCACCTGTAACAGACAAAAGAAAAATAACACACACTCATAAACAGAGTCATTAGACACCATATAATGCCAACAAATTACACACAAGAAGGTCACAACTACAATTAATTAAAACGCTATAAATTCAGCACGGTCATAATTAGAGGTATGAATCACGTACAAAGCATAGGGCTGATAAACAGTCAAAGACAACTCATTATAACAGTTAAATAGTAATTGAACTCGGCATTAAAGCTACTGTCCACATCTGCTGTCGTTTAATCTGTGCAATATTTTTATTGTTATTATCTCTGGGAAAGGTTTGACCAGGTTGAGACGGATAGCTCCACGTGGCAGGCAGTCAGGGAGGCGGGCGCTACTGGAGGTGCTGAGAGCATGAGGCAGATACTTACATAAGGGCCTGCATCCAGTGAGTCTGCGTTCACAATGATGGGGGGAGGGTTTGCCTGTGAGATGAAGAGATGCACATTACCTCAGTGTGTGAGGATGGTGGCTCACACATACTGTATGCACAAACAAACACACACACACACACACTGTCATGAGGATACAGTAAATGCATGCCATGGGAACAGTGGGTCTCAACAGAGCATGGTACATCATCACCATGATGTGACGCTTCAGGGGGAAGAGTGAGGACTGGACCGGACTGGAGGTGTGAAGATTACAGACGGCCTGTGGCCTGTCGACAGTACTACATGTGTTATTCCCCTCCGGCTAGTTTCATTTTTTTTATGAATATCAGCACGGCTATGATTACACTACTGTTAAACGTTTTTTTGCTATTGCTGAAAAACATTTATTTTACTATTTTGATCAAATAAATGCAGCATAAGTGACTTCTTTCAAAAGCATACATTTTTTTTATACCAATTCTAAACTTTTGAGCAGTAGTTTGCATTTAGTAACATTTTAACCTCGTATTTTAAACACAATTGATACAAAGTGGCAATTACTTTATTTCCCCGCTCTTGAAAATATTTCCAGAGTGGGATCATTTCTTTACAAATCCATACTTTTTTTTTCCTTAAGTGTAACAAAAAAGTAGAAATTCTTTTTTTTTTCACAAAGCATAGTAAGAAATACCATAAAAGGACCATAAGAGTAGTCCACATGACTCGTGTGCTATATTTCAAGTCATATAATAGCTTTGTTAGAGGAAAAAGACCAAAACAAAGTACTTTTGGTAGTTTGACAGTAATCATCTACATTCATATACACAAGAACAGCTGGAACATTCTCCAGAATAATCTCAATTTGTGTTGCACAAAACAAAAGAAATAACACTGCTGCCAAATGAAATGGGGGGAAATTATAGACTTTTTGGTAAATGTCCATAGAATAGTCCATGCTCTTAGCAGACCATATGGATGAACTGAGGCAGTGGACCAACTAACATTCATGGCCTTTCACATGCAAGCCTTGTAGTGTTTGTGAGTATTGATCTGATTGATCTGTGATGAGGTGATGCTGACAGGGCCGCCAGGAGACTAGTAGAGAGGAGATAGTCACTACTTCTCCACCCACTTTAGTACTTGAGGAGTAAAGCACTAGATTATCACTCCAGTTTACACTAAATCCCATAGACCTCTTGTGATCATGCCATGCACAGTCTTTTCCAGTAAAAATATCTAAACATCTTTAAATAAGATACATTTCCCCCAAGAAACAAAATATTGTAAGCTTAGAGAATTGATCTTGAAGTAAGTAGATTTTCACCAAACTGTCAAATATTTTTTTGTTCTCATTATTCTTGGTTGAAACATGAACAAGCTTAATTTGAGATATATTCTTGTCAGTGTTGTTATTGTTAATTAAATGTCTAAAAATAAATAAATGAATAAAACTGAAACTAAATAAAAAATAACTTTTTGTTTTTTGTTTATTATTTATAATCAATAAAAAATAAAAAAGACAATTTAACAAACTGAAATAAATAAGTTTAAGGTGAAACACTAAATTGAACCTATATTGTAATATAAAAAACTAATAAATAACTAAAATTCGAAATACAAAAAATAAAAAAATAAAAAGCTAATTCAAAATATTAATAAATAATATTATAGTGTTTAAATAACATTAAAACAAAACCTGGTTCTTTTATTGTATATAATTTAGCTTTCTAAAAAAATGAAGCTTGTCTAAGGGATGTTTGGATATTTTTATTGGAAAACTGAAGGACAAAAACACTGATTTTGTAGTACATACTCTTGCAGTTTACCTCTCTTAGTAGCCTGCCATAATCCACACACACATTGCATGAAATAACACACATTTCTACGATCATTTTGACAGCTAAATTTACATTGTGTGCACCGATGCTGTGAACGGTCAGAATTTTGAACGTGTAAATGGGTAACTACTGCAGACAGCTTTATATAATGTTCAGCTAAAGTGCAAAGATATTCAGCCCCCTAACTTTCCCTCTGGTTGTCACAGCAGCTGCAGCTGATTGCGATTTGGTTTCAGACCCTGAATAATTTCTGTGTCTGCTTTAGCCAGTAAAAACCTGAAAAGACCATTTGAGTTACAAGAACATATTCTAAAAGTGTTTCCCACGTCACCACCACCTCTATTTTCACCTGACGCTTTCTTCCTCGTGACATGACTTCACAGGTGCAGACAGCACCCAGGTACAGCGAGCTCTCTAGCGTAAGAGGTTAGTGCAGCGGCAACTCCATCCAGACCTCTGCACACTGCGTAAAGAGCTGCTCTTAAAATCTAGAAGGATCCTCATTGACAAGCAAATGCAATATAACAAGACTTATGAATCGCTAATATAACTGGACGAGCATCAATCACCATTTTGTGGTAAAAATATAGGAAATCAGGAGTGGGTTATTTCAATATGATTTACGTATTGAATGCACAAAATACTGACTGATTCTAGTGGTGTCCCTGATGATGTACTACACAGTGTACTTACTGTACACAAACACAAAACATGTACTCTGCCAAAGTATATGGTTTTTGTGAGAGTAGTGTCAATTTAAATAGAATGTAGTTTCTTTTCACTTGAAGGAAATTACATTTGCACTCGACTTGTTGATGTTTCATATAGCATGAAAAAAAATATTTTTGCTTTTGTCTTCCACAGAAGACAGAAAGTCAACCAATTGATTAAATCTTATATGAGATAACACAGACTACCCAAAAAATTGGGCTGGTAAGATTTTTTTTGTTTTTGAAAAATGTCTCTTACTGTATGTCCACCAAGGCTTCATTTATATGATCAAAAATACAGTAAAATCAGTAATAAAATGATATCATATTATTACAATTGAAATATATATGCTTTGAAATATATATGCTTTGACTTCATAGGAATAAATAACATTTAAAAAACGTATTAAAAAATAAATAATATACAGTATTCTTCTGAAATCATTTTATTTCTTAACATTTGCTGCTCAGGAAACATTATTATTGTAATGTTGAAAACAGCTGTGCTGCTTAATTTTTTAATGAAGACTGTCACACATTATTTCAATATTCTTTGACCAAAGCTCAAGAACAACATACACTTTATTTTTCTAACATTATAAATCTTTTCTGTCTAAAATATATCTGCATAATGCCTCTGTACACTATGTGAGAACATCTTAGACAATAAATTATACACATACGCTGCCGCAAATTGGCACGTTTGAGCTAAGGGGCCGAAGCATCTCCCTCTTCTCACATCCATGGAGTTTCCAGCAAAGAGAAAACGATGCAAGGAAACAGGTGAATACTCAGCCTGCCATACAGTACCATTAACTTTCCAGATGCTAATTAAGCATTAAACGTTTTGCAGTAATGACACAACAGACCTCCTACCCTAGTGGTGGGCGATACTGCAAAATTTGGTATCGATCCGATAACAAATACGTATAGGGTCAGTATTGCCGATACCGATACCAATACGATACTTTTTAGACAAAAAAACTAAAACTTTTGTGCAGGGGAGTGCAGCAGGTCTATGTCATAATTTCTGAGGTGAATGAATGATCAATTATTTAGGCAATATTTTTTATTAATGCATTGAAGTCCACAAAATTATTAGTTATTAGGCACTGTAGAATGAATTCTTTACAGCCTTTTAAAATAAAATAAAATAAAGAAAGAATAAAAAAATCTTTCCTTTTTTTCTGGTTTTAAAAGCAAATGAAATAAAGTGCACACAATTATTACTGAAGAACAAACAAAGAACAAATATACCTGTCTGTGCAATTAAATTCCCTGAGCCCCCCTTCTAAATGTGCTATAAGCTTCGCTCACTCTGTTCGCTGCTCCTCGGCGCGTTGTGTCAGTGAGTCACGTGACGACACAACAACGAATCACAGCAGAGCAGTAGGAGGGGGAGGAGTAGCAAAGTGGGCTAGGATGTGAAAGCAGCGTTTGTTCAGGATTGTAAAGGTAGAAGACACGAGCAAATTATAATGTACGTAGATGAGAGATATTTAAATTAAAATATCGATTCAATTACAATTGTATCGATTCGATATCAATACAAGGGTTGGCATCGATACTATCGATATTTAGATCGATCCGCCCACCCCTATCCTACGCTATCGGCCCCTTTAACCCATCATCATGGTCTAAGGGATATGGGCAGTAATCTCTCTGTTTCTATCATACGACACAAGCAAACGAGATAAAGGAGGATGGTAATCTCAGACACAGTAATCTGGAATTCTGCTGCTGTCTTTGGAGGAGCCGGTGGATAAATGTGCTGTGATATCACCGAGCTATGTGACAGCGATACATGACCTGAAGTGTCCATGTCCTGAAGAGAGGCTTATACCATCACTGCTCATAACTCTCTATCCCAGATTAAAAAGCAGAGGGATGATGGAGAGGTGAGGTGGTGGAGTCACACAGGGGCGTCACCAGCCCTGGGCTTTCTGGGTTAAAGTCATCCAGAATTGTTTTTCGACCCTCTAATCTTTTTTTGTTTACCCCACACAACTGCTGCTGTCCAATGTTATGCAGTGAAATATGGAAAAACAACATGCAGCCCAGTGCTGTGTACATACAGTGGGGATTCTGTTTAAGAAAAGTACAACTATGAGAAGCATGATGGAGCAGCGGTAGTGACAGTTTCTTAATGCTCTGAGCAGACCGGGTCTGAAGGTTCAGCTGAGCCGGCCAAATCGCAGTGACAGGGGCAGGTGAGCAAGTGGTGCCACAGCTGGCTGAGACTAGCCACAGCTAATCATACAGCTAACATTCACCTCAAAGTTCAAAAAAGAAAGTTCTGTCATCATTTAGCCACCCCCTTATGTTGTCTTAAGATATTTTGATGAATCCGAGAGCTATTTTGTGTTCCACAGAAGAATTTTTTTTGAAACAACAGTTTTGGATCAACAAGAGGGTTTGTAAATAATGACAGAACTTATTTTTTTATGGGAACTATGGCTGATGATAAACAGGGCAACTTTTTGAGCAATGTTGCCTCCAACGGGCAACCAGAAGAGACACAGGGCCCAAGACTGATCTAAAGTAACCAGATAAGACATTTGTTATCCATTCTCAATGTGAAAGTGCCAAAGCTACATTGCCCAGCAAAACCTCTCAAAAAGTTGCCCCGTGTATCATTAGCCTAAAACTTTTATTTGATATTTTCGGGGGATGATGCCCCCAAACAAGACTCTAGAGTGATTCCAGATGTTTACTCACATAAGACTGGCTTGAGAGAGGTGAGAATACAAAACCGATCAGAAGTGACAAACAGCACAAGGTTGGAGAGTGTCCAGATGTGGCAGAAGGGAAAGTCTAAAGGGTACGAGAGGGATTAGACAAATCTGGATTAGATTACAATAAACCCCTTAATTTCCTTTTAATTCAAAGTCTAATCATTGAAGGCTGTTGTTTATCAGCCAGCTGTCACTGCACCGTTATCTCCAGCTGCAACACGCACACACACACACACACTAACATGCACGCGCACAATGTATCTGAACATCCAAGTGCTGTAAACACAATTTGACTTTCATCATCTACTTATTCAAACTCTGTCTTTGGTTTTCTCACACTGGCTTTGTGTTTTTCTCTTAACAAACCTCTGTAACATCTACAGAACTGCTGTCAAACTGTAATATCTCCATGTGTGTCCACTGATGGCTCATCTGCCAGATCTGTCTCCATCTGTTGGAACCTAGGAAAGTCAATGAATAAACATGTCTCTGTATCTCGAGTCAATACTCTGGATAGGCAGCTCATTTGTTGTAACTGTTGCTGTAGCTTCAGTTTGCTCATTAGAGGTGAGAATTTGCATTAGCTCCCTGCGCAATTGCCCCTGTCAGGCTTTCCTAATTGGACTTGGCCAGAGACCCTTGGGACCACAATCCGACAAAGGCTTTCACTGAATCAAGGCAAGCACCGGGGCAAGTGCTTCATCCAAATTGTTAAATAATCAATGTGTTCCTATGGCAACGGCTACTCTGGCCCCTGCATTGACTGGAAGGAGCGGGCAGAGTCTGCGCTCCCTCATTCATCTCTCCCGGGACAAACGCTGGCAATGACGGCCTGACAGTGGTCCATTCTAGCCACAAACTAAAGTGGGATTAACATGCCCACCCAGCCACATTCGGTTCTGCTCAGATCACACAGGGTAGGTGCCGGCTATTGTCAATCACACCATTTCTCAAGCCTCAACTATTGCACCATTCAGTGCCAAACCGTTTTTGGATGTGACCATGCTCCTTATCATACATGCTTGACGTTTTAAACCATATCAATTTAATTTCTAAACATAACCCTTTATATAAAGAAGAGCTGTTTTTTATAGAGAGCATACAGGACAGGATAATTATAGGGGGAAAAAAACATGTTTTTTCAGCACTTAAAGGAGACATATTATGCACCTTTTTACAATATGTATCAGTCTCTGGAGTCCGGAGAATGTGTTTGTGAAGTTTCAGCTCAAAATACTCCACAGATCATTTATTATATAATAAATGCCTATTTTGAGTGGAAGCTGTTTTTCAGGCCTGTCTCTTTAAATGTAAATGAGCTGCTGCAGACCGCTCCCTTTTCCAGAATAGAGCTGCGTCATTACAGCTTGGACCTGCTAAAAACATCTGTTTTGGTTCTGATTATCATGTTTATCGCAAATCATGCGTTTGAAACTATATGAGTTTTATTTTCTGGTATACGTTTTTTTTTTTTGAGAGCACATATCCGAACAGAAAACGTCTGTCACAGCATGTGAGTACTAAACTAAGTTCTCTTTCACACAGAAGTTTATATTATAATGAGATCCCTTTGCAATGTCATCAAGGTAGTGAAATCAGATGTGCTCATTTTCTCAGATGCCTGCAGAAAAAGGCTTACCAAAACAAAGTTACTGAGTTTTCTTTTTCACGTTTTATTGGTTGGTAGATGCATCGGGGACCTGATTATAGTACTTAAAACCTGGAAAAGTGGATGGATTTTCATGATACGTCACCTTAAATGGGTTTATATAATTATATAACCACATTTACACACATTTAAATAATAATACAAATCTTTAAACTTTTTTCTTTTAAATAATAATGCAAATTTTACTGCCTTTACATTTTTATTACATTTTTTCCAGATTTTTATATTACACTCTTACCTGTTTATTACATAAAAATCTAACAGTTGCATAAAGCTTGCATATAAAATAATAACAATAATGATCAATAATGATACTAATAATAATTATTATTATTAATATTACCAAATATTGGATTCATTCTTATCATCAACTTGCTTTTATACTTCTTTTTGGAAATTAGGTTATGCACCTCAGTTTTGAGTGAATATTGACAAAAATGTGTATGTGCAAACTTTGTTACTTTTGTGCTGGTTTGGTTGTTGAAAATAAATGAAACGGTTGCAATGCCACTGCTCCAACTACCATACACATCATTTAACACACACACACACACACACACATATATATATAGTATAGTATATATATAGTAGCATATATAACATTAGTCTGAAATCCAACAGATGATTCCTGCTTGATATAGAAACGAAATATTAGGGGAGCAATTAATTAGGTGTGTGAATTTTCCTATATCTAAATTATGCTGAATATGAAGAGAGCAAACTAAGACAGAGGAATAGCTCCTCTTAGATCCTCTCTTGTTAAGCCTTAGTGGGTTGTATAAGCCACGCTGCAATTCAGTCAATAAGACTTAATTACCATGCACCCAACATTGCGCTATAGGGTACAGGTGCTCAGGGACATCAGAGGGGGAAAGTTGGAGACGCAGGTTTATGTGATTTAGAGGAGAGATGGACATCTGAAAGAGTTTTTGATTTTGTTTGTACTCTAAAACAAGCACCAAGCAGAAACATGTTGCAGGTTATTTAACACATCTGGGAAAATGTGGCAATCATTGGTTACCAATCTGGTTACCATTGCACTGAATGTACATAAAAACTGAATAAACAATAAAAGGTATAGTTTGGCAAAAAAAAAATTATAATAATGAAAATCTGGTCATAATTTAAATACTTTCATCTGTCACTGTCATTGCTAACCAGTATCCTGTTGTTCAGTGGCGTAGCCAGGGGAGGGGCCATGGGGGCACTGGCCCCTCCTGAAAACTGATTGGCCCCCCAGTGTGCCCCCACCCTTCTACTTGTCTGTCACTCACAAATTCAACTCATAATCTTTCAGTTTAGTAAATAACTCATGATTGCGTCGCGATGCTTCTCAACGAGGACCAAGAATAGCGAGCTGCTGTTTTCCAACAACAACAAAAAAGCACACGATAAGTTGATCTGTTTTATATAGCTTATGTTTTTCGATTAGCCAGTTGTTGCAGTGCAAGAAGTGTTTGGTACTAACGTTAACGTCTTTAAGTGTTAGACCAGGTTCGATGACGATGTTATCTCCTAGAGCAAACCAAGATGCTAATCATTATATTTACTATGCTCCTCTGATGCTGAATGTAAAAGGGGTTTACTGCGTTGCGATTTACTTATTTTTCGGCCGAACGCGCCGATATAGGCAACAACGCAATTTAAAGCAATGGTTTAAAAAAAAAGTATAATTGCAATTCTAATAAAGTCATTATTGAATTATGCAGTCGATTAGCAACTTTTTTTCCACTTAAGTGAGGTGACGAAACAAATCGTATGATGATTTTTTTTTACAGTATATGGGTGAGACACATGCAAAAACATCGGGTTTTTTTACTGGTCATTTTTGAGATTTGGGGCTGTTTGTTTTCAATAACATGTCTTCTTTCAGACTTGAGGTGAAAAAAAAGTCCAAAATACACATATAGCTCTTTATTTGACTACACCTTTAGTCTATTTGCTTCTGTAGATTTCTCATAAATTCAGTTGGTGTTCTAAATCACCATGGTGCGCCGCGATTGCTGTCTGCACCCTGGAAAGCTCTTTCTCTAAAATGAATTGTATGTAATTTCTATAACCTGATTTTTACTTGCTATATAATATATTGTAGTTTTCTTGAATTTTGTGTCAATCAAAGTAAATAAAATAAGTCTCAAATTCAGTGTGTACTGTGTGTTCACAGAAGTTATTGACAAAACGTCATTTGATGACACCCAGAAACATTCTCAAATAAAAAAATCATACATAAATATTTAATGCATGATTAAATAGCAAAATAAATAAATAACTAATACTAAAATAACACTGGACTAATTAAGCTATTCTAAACTGTTTCTATAGGATCCACATATTTTACATGTTAAATTAAAGCTACCTTTTTGAACAAGTAGCTATCTAACAAAGTATGGATATATGATATTTTTAAATCAATATGCTCAAGATTAATTAGCCTTGACATAAGTAGATTTTGTTTATTTATCAATGCAAATTTACTGCAACTGCTGCTATGCAAATTGAATGGGATGTGGATAATAAACAAAAACAATTTATTATATTAAATGTATATTAGTTATATTATATTAAATGTATATTAGTTATATATTAATTGTGTATTTATTTCTATGAATTATTAATGTTATTCTGCATTTATATAAATAAGGCTAATATATATATTATATAAGGCTATAATAAATAAATTCTATTATTATTATTATTATTATTTGTGAGTTGTACACTATTCATACATTGGATTCTTTTATTTATTACAGTTTTTCTTTCACTTTTGTAAAGTTAAAAGTTAATACACATTGTATTTGATTGTTTTGATTTAGATCAGTGAATAACTGCTATTGAAATATAATAGGGTATCACTGTTTATTACTGATTTTAAAGGTTACTGAACTCTTGAAATGATTTGGATATACAGTTCAAACAACACAAGACTGGCCCCTCTGTATTAATCGTGGCCCCTCTTGTGCCCCCCAGTTGAAAAAAATCCTAGAATCGCCCCTGCTGTTGTTATTATTATTATTTTTGATTGAACATATAAATAAGTAAAAATAGTAATATAGTGATATATTAAGTAATATAGTGAACATAGCAATTAATTTTTGTACTTTGAACAAAAATATGGCATAGATACATGCCTTGGTAGAGGATAATGACTTTTTATTTTGGTCTTTTTCTCATGTAAACAATTCCTAAGGCTTCAAAACATATGTATCAACGACTACAATGATCTAACATAGCAAAAAAAAAAAAACTTTTTTTATTGCTCTGTTTAGATCTTTATGTATATGGCAAGAACTACAGCTAATAATTCTTGAATAATGTCTGTTTTGCATTTCACAGAAAAAAAATAACAGCATGTGAGTTTGGAATGACACAAGGGTGAGTAAACTGACAGATATTTCATTTTGGGCCCTCTACGTACTGAATTACAATGATCGTAAAGGGTCCTTAAACAGTCATCAGTTTTTCTCTATCCTTTCTGCAAAGTTACTGAAGCATGTCCTGGCTGTGTGTTCTGTTTGCTCATGGTGAGCCTCAGCGAGGTCACCAATCTGACCTTCAACTAGTGCTAAATGATGATATAAAATATTAGATGGTCTATAAATAACCCAAGCCAGCCCGAGTGTACAAACAAGTCTGCCTTTAGCGACTGCAGTATGTAATATATGGTGATTTGTGCAGCGTCAGTCTAACTAGTGAGTGCCAGCTGAAGAGGAACACATCAGCAAAATAGGGGTTAATAATTCAATCTACCCTGCCCTGTCTGATCACACTGTTGCCAGGTTACGTGAACCAGTGCCGCAGCAGTGCTGTAATCATCTCTATCATTACACTGTGAACACAGCCTCAGTCACCATTGAGATGAGAACTCAGAGTGCTCTGCATTCTATCACAACAGGCTGAGAGAGAATCTGATGCAGCGTTGGGATGCGCCATTGCATCTGCTATAATTTAACCTAAAATGTACCTACACTTCATTACATTCATATAGAATGAAAGAAACAAATAGCAAGTGCTGTTTTGAGTCCAATGCTCACTTCTTCTCTGCTACTGGCTGGTTGCTACCCCTTGTTGCTAAGCTGAGAGCTGTGCCCACTCCGCTGCATGGTGTCCTGAGCCAAGAATAAGGAATATATTCAATCAGAAAAAATAGTATATACATTTATAAATATATATATATATATATTTTTTTTTTTTCATTTGAAATCTGTGTTGTCTAGCTGTCGTCAGGAGAAATGTGACTTCGGGCTTTTTAATGTGATAGTTCACACAAAAAAAGCGAAAAAGAGAAATAACTTCAGAAAACTACCTCTATATAAATATATGATTTAATATGATTAAAAAGTTATTTAATGATGTACATTACAGTGAAATACAAATACAATTTGACAATCAAACTTTCCTTGGTTATTAAGGTTTGAAAGACTGAAAGAACTGAATTGAATTAAAGCTGCATTCAGCTCCTAAACATAGCGCTTACATTAAATGAATCTGTCAGGTGGTATAAGTCGTAACTCTCAGAAAACTCCCAGCCTAATAATAATAATAATAATAATAGTATTATTGAACTTTAGCTTTTTAAGTGAAATAATAAACAAAATAATAAATAAATGTATTTAAAATATAAAATAATTAATAAGGACATCCTTAAAAATATTTTGGTTTGCAGTAACAGTAAAACAAAATTGAAAAAGGGTCGGTAGGTCGGTCTATATTTTTTTTTTTCAAGTTTCAATTTCAAAAAATACTGTAATACTGTTTTATTGGCATCCACCACTAGGTGTCAATGCAACCTACAAATGAGAAACCGTTTACTTTGCTTTCTTGGGCTGTCACTTTTGTGAAAAAAAATCCTGTTTGATTTGAAAGAAAAGTGTTCATTGAATCGATTGTAAAAACGATTTTGCATGTCTAAATACGTTTTATACAGCAAATAACACCAAATCCATGGACAACAGGCAGGACAAATGTAAAGATTCAATATATTGGTAAAGACCAATATTTCTGATGATTTATTGGCGTGAAGTTTCGTGCACAATGACAAACAGGAGTGCAACATTCTCGAAAAACAATAAGCAGAGTGGACTGCCATAACAATGCAAAACATTTACTGCAGGCTTCAACATGGCTGTGTTTACGATTAAATTTCAACAACAACAAAAAATCGCAAAGTAGGCGATTCTAGCCCCAATCTGTATCTGTATGCATGAGACTGTCTGAATACCAGCAGAATTCACATTTCTGTTGTAAAAAGAGAAACACTGTGCAGAAATATTATTTGCTGTTACACGTGTGTCCGAAGCTGCAGTTGCTGTGTGACGTGTGTAAAAAAAAAAAAAAACACCTGGACGCCCTCCAAGAGAAGGTCATTAAAATAAATTTCCTATTTTCGTTTTCGAAACTTGTGTTGGTTGGTCTAATCAATTAATGCAATAGATTTTCGAACATAAAGTGACAGACGACACGGTCAAGGTTTTAGACTAGACGGCAGAAGGGATGGGAAAAGATCTGGGCAAGAAAAAGGTTTGTGCCAAGTTAAAGCAGTGTTGAGCTGTTTTAATGATTTCTTTAGATGGATTATGGTGCCCAAACCCATATGACTTTGAACAGTGACTGCAAACATTTTGTTTACTGCAGCCGCAGTCATCATTACCAAGCGCGAACCGTTGACTCTGACAGTGAAGGAGAGTATGAGACGAAGCAAACGCACAGGCCATAGTGTGACATCCGTGTAAACATAGATGATGTCACAGGTTTTTTTTTTTTTTAAGAAAGAACGTAACCTTAGTTTGTATGTAGGCCTAGTTAATTTATATATTTACAATACTTACTAAAATATAATTAATATTATTTTATGGCTTTTGTATTAGTTGTTTGAAGAGTAAGAAAAAAATTGGTCGGTCTTAATGCAAATTTACAACCGGCAAGTTGGTCGGACTAATAAGAAAATAAGAAATTTGAGTCGGTCCTAAATTGATATGGTCAGTCGGGTTACGGCAAACAAGATATTTTTAAGAATGGCTTAAATCTAATATGTTTTAAAACGAAATAGAGTTTTAAGTAAAAAAATTCAAATTATTATAGTACACTCAAAATACAATGCTAATATTTACAATATTTTTTTTATAAAATTTTTTTAGAATTTTTTACATTTTCAAGCATAAAATCAGCAATCTTTTATTTTGGTGGGTTGCCAGCAAGTATATGTGCTGCCAAGTGAAGCGCGTCAGTGAATGAAATGTCACAGTTTCGCATTTTGCTTCGAAACCGTCAGCACATACTGTAGTCAGGATTTATGCATTCAGTTCAAGGATTTAAATATTGTATGCTAATGAGCGGTCTGAACTTGTTTACCCAGTGCATCTTTTTATTTTGGTCGTGCATGCTCACCAGCGGACCACTTATGTGCACCCCTGGTCATAATGAACCTGCAAAATTCTATAAAAAACATTCTTATTATCTTACGCAGTGTGTTTATCAAGTACATTAGTTATTAAGCTAAGTACAGATTTTTGTAATGCACAGGTTTCAAAAACCATAAGGGTGAGTAATGACTATTTACATTTTTGAGTGAATTATTCCTTTATGAGCTGCACTATTGACTGTAATTTTCCATATTTTCTTATAGTAATCTGACAAATCAGCTTTGCTCTGGCAGGCCTTATCCTCTCACATCATGACCTTGCTGCATGTTACATCTCCAGCAGTCACTCTGGCAATCCAGTACACTTCTGTGCAGCAGGCAAAAGTGCAACAGACATGACTCACAGGCTCAGACATTACTATATGTCTCTAGAAGCTCTTCCTGCAAGCAGCTGGGCCACCTGAAGGCAGCACAGAGGTGAGCACAGACACAGTTGGCACCCGAGCACACAGGAGCGCTGTCGGGGTCACACAGAATGCAGTAAAATCCTTTGAGCGCTATGTTAAAACAACAAACACAGACATAGGGCACCTCTGACTCCATGAACCTCTCGCCATTCTCCATCTCTCTCTACACTCTCCCAAGTCATGACTATGGGATCAGAGCAGAGCTACATCCCTGAACTCCATCACGCCCACATCGCTCCATTCACTTTGTGTGCCTGCCTTCAGTTTGGCTGACCAATTTGTGTAGGTGTCGAAAGTGAAGAATTACAGTAAGTAGGACAACGGCAAGAACGACAGCAGAAAAACAAGTGCTGTGCCACTACTTTCTGTGTGCAATTATGAATACATTCATGAGGACGTTTATCCATATGCTGGTGTATTTACTGCCAAATAGCAGTTAAAAGAGGCTTTGTTTTAAATGTTCGTATCACATCAGGAATTGCCAAAATGATCTGCCTCCCACAGAGAGGCCAGATTTGCAGTCTCCCTTGCACACCTTGGACAGGAGACAGAGTATATCAGAACTGAAGCCCAATAGTGAAGATCTCCACTGTGATCAGAGTGACCATCACTGACTTTCCCATTTTTATCACGCCCACTGATCTGAGGACACAGACCATTCGCGATCAGAAGTAGAGAAGTAGAAGTAGAGAAACTGTTGTACTGAGAATATGATTCAGTCCATCAGAGAGGTGATGTGGGCCGGGTGTTATGGATAGGTAAAAGGAAAGTACATAGTGATCTAAAATTAAATGGACTTCTAATATCAGCCTATGTCATACATGTAGAGACGCAATTTTATTTTGCTCAGAGCCATTTATAGTATACACTATCTACAGAATTTCTGTTATGCAATAACTGGTCCATATGGAGAAAGCACAAAACTCAGTAGAAAGTTTTGCAGATTTCCACAGAACTGGAACATTCGACATTCACACATTTCCACACAAACCTCCCTTATGCCCTGGCTATCTATCTATCTATCTATCTATCTATCTATCTATCTATCTATCTATCTATATATATATATATATACACACACACACACACACACACATATATATATATATATATATATATAACCTTTATTTTAAATCATGTCAAGATACTATGCAAACTGATGTACTACAATTCAATCATAACAAACACAAAATAGTGTTAAAACAATTTATTAAACTTTCAACCACAGACAACCAAGTAGGCTAGGATCACACTAAAGCCCCCAAAATTGAGGCAATCAAAACTGCATAAGATTTAAGATTTGAAAGGACAGGACATTATGAAGATGGCTAGAAACTAATAATTACACCATGAAGGACTGAATTCTGTCAGTCATGAGTTAACAAGAAAAAAACAGAGATCAAATAACTCCAAAGACCAATCAAACCCAATCAGACTAAATTCTACATGTGCACCCAGGTCACTTTTTCAACTGATCTAATGTCAAACAGTCTTATTCAAGCTAACATCTCTCTACATTGTTCAAAGACTTTTTACTTGGGTTTGAGCTTTATTTAATAACTCATAACCAAAAGTAATTACATAAATGACTCTTGCTCATTACTCCATATTCTCAGTAGACGGTTTGACGAAAGAATGCTCAGAGGATGTAAATTGTATTTAGAGCTGTCAAGCAATCAGCCTTTTCAAACAATCACATGCTAGGAAGTTCATACATTCCCCGTAATTCATGTCATTAATCACCTTTCCTTTCACTGAACAGTCACAGAAAATACAAAGTGCTGCTCTTTTCAGGGATGTGTCGGGAGGTTCAAAATGTCACGGCAGCCTCACGTCCCCTGAGGTTAAAGCATTAAAAATTTGGCATGCTGTCACTGCTTCAGCGAGGGATGTTCTGTGAATGACCACACACAGTCAGCCCAACACCGATGGCAAAAATGATTAGAGGTAAGCAGACCTCTTTTACATCATCCTCTCAGGTTCAAACGCAGGGGCTCGACATCACGAGCTCTGCAGCGATTCTGATGTGCATATGCAGTCCTTGGATTTGGCTGATTATATAATTGGAATTTTAATATGGAATATTAATCCACTGAGGGCCCACATTCAGTTTTATAAGCTGGCTGATCAGGATACTAGAGCGACTCCAGCAGCCTATTCAAAGCTCAGTGACACTCTGTGTTACACAAACGACACTGCAGTATGCCAGTATACTAAAATAGTGCAAATACACAATATAGTGGCATTCCCAAATATTATTATGGGGGTTAATATGCAACAAGATTATCCTGCAGTGTACTAAAGAGCTTATGTAAGAGTTCATGAATGTACATGTATGCGTTTTTGTGTGTGGGGTTCAGGCTTTACCATCATCGTGGGGACACCTAAAGAATAAACCTAAAATCACCTACATGCAGCCAAGCGTCCCCACAAAAAAAATTACTTAATACATGTACTGAAATAATGTAAAATAATGCCACAAATAATTCTAATATATATATATAAAAAAATATATAAAAAAAATATATTATATAAATATATAAAATATATTCTTTTCATAGAAAGAATGTTAATTTTGAGATCTGCTAAAGATTTAATTCAACAGTATGAAATAATTTATGTTTTTAAATATTTAAATTGACGACAATGTTCAATGCAGTTTTTAAGCGATCATTAAATTAAGGTAATGTAAATGTCAAATATCAATATGTAAAGTCCCTGCCATGATATAAGTAATTGCTAAATGGCTTTTGGTTTCCAAAACACAGCCAAGATAATGAACCAATGTTCTGTTTGCTAGGACATAACCATCAACTTCAACAGCTAAGTTCTTTGCCTTATGCAATTTATAATTTGACCCCAACAAGGTCCTCACCTAATTTCTCCTGGATTCATTCAGCCTCAATATCTGCAGCTAAAAGATCACCAGCATCAAATAAAAACATATTTTCCTCACATGCAGCCTGAATATCATTTATATATAGGCCTAACAGAAACAATAGTGGAACAAGTACGCTACCCTGCAGAACCCCATTATTCACATTAAAAAATATCTTAGTATTTTACAACAGAAACTTTACTAAAAGAAAAGAAATTTGGCAACACAACCTCTAACAAAATTAATCCCATAGATTGCTTGTATATAGATTTTCAAATACTTATTATTTTAACATGAATAACAATCAATCACACTACATATATCAAACAGGAATAATATAACATAAGACCTAATAGAGTACACAAAGGCGGTAGCACTTTATTTTACAGTCCTGTTCCTCATGTACATACTATGTACTTATTATAGTAATTACAATAACCATGTAATAACTAGGTACTAACCCTGAACCTACCCCTAAACCTAAACCTACCCCATGTAGTTACCTTGTGTTACCAGAACTTTCTTAGATACACTGTACTTATAGTGTACTTACATGTTAGTACACGTACTGTAAAATAAAGTGCAACCACAAAGGCTGTATGCCTTAAAAAACGCTTTAATGGGTGCCTACGTTTTCTCTATTTTTGTTTTGTTTTCACTCTTCTGTTTCCCGGTACAGGCACACCGTCACATGACTAATATAAAATAATAATGCTTTTTAGGTCTGCAAGACAAAAATACAGCAGAAGCATCTACTGTGTGCTTTATCATCTCTGTGTCTTGCCAACATGTCACAAGTTTCTGTGGATCTTGAAAGCAAATGTACGATATGTTCGAAACATGCATGTTAAATGCTTTAGAATTACTGCAGTCTTGTTGATCAGTTAAATTTATTATTTTCAAATGCTGTGATTTGAAATTAACCCTATAAATATCTTTCTCCAAATTTTACCAAAATTTCTCAAACTGAAGGTAATAGATCATGAAAAAAAAAGAAAAAAAAAATGTTATATTTTCGATCAGGCATTTCCTTGAAAGTACATTGGCATTCAACCTACATGCATCAATGCTCTACCTTTAGCTTCTACCCAAGCTGCAAATGAATTAAGACAACCCATCCATACAAACTCAAGTCAAACACAGATGCGCTGCTTACAAACCATGTAACGGCGGGCCGATAATCCAGCACGTTATCTGTACAGGCTCGGCACAACCCTCTTGTATCTGCGGCCTGAGGCAGCTGGGACTCTCAGATATCAGGGATGTTCTGCATGATTTGTATCTCTCTGTGCAAGCGGATGTATGCATGTAAACCATTATTACTCCATCCAGCCGATGTCCAATGAAGCCAATGAAATGTGTTAGAAAACATAACAACTTCAACCTCTAGAGGGTAAAAGATCTGATTAAAAAAGCTGGATTGCATTAGAATGCTCTGACATGAGTCACAATGCATGCAGCCTGAACCCTCCTAATTTGTGAGCCAAATAAGACAAGGCAGAATAAACGCTGCATATGAAAAATGAATTAGTGACACTTTCTAATAACATTATTAGTGGTACTCACAAAGGAACCACAGAAGCAGCCAGTAACCCTACGTAATTAAACTTTGATGCGTAACTCATCCCACACGCTTACGCTATGGACATGAATGATGCTGCAAATCACGCAGCTTGTTAATGAGAGATGTGCTATTACTTTTCTAAGCAATCACTCTTTCAAAACAATTATCGGCCTGTTGGATGATAAAATGGATGCAAAGTGAAGCAGGATTCAAGGTTCTCTTTTTACAATATGTATTTAAAGCATTTTCTGCATATAACATATTTTGTGCATATTTTGTGCATATCATATTCAAACCCTACAGATGACATCACACACTCAAGAAATAGTTAATTAGATAAAAGACATTTAATTAAAGGCAACATCTTCATGCTGAACTTTCAATCAAACTCAGAATATTCAGAATGAACTACAGATAAATCAAAGCTTTTTGTGGTGATTTTAAAGGTGCAAGAGTGGTAGTATAATTACAGCTGATTTTTATGCACATCCTTTCAGGGAGAAACAGAGACTGACAACACTATTTGCATTACAGCAATGTGAATGAACATTCTCTGAAAAAAAAATGCTATTTTGTAGGCTGTGAAGAAACTTTTGAGGGGAAAAGGAATGAGAACAAGAACAAAGAAAAAAGAAAAAAGATGGGGAAAACACTGAAAATTGGAAATGTCCAGAAAATGGCTGAAGGGCTACTTAGATAATGCAGCAATGAGAGATGACACATAGAGCATCTCTGCATTCAAGAAACACTCTTTACTGGCAGTCTCATATGAACATTATCTGAGTGGGATGAAAATGCATTTCAATTTGCATTTCAATTCACAGTTTTTCTATTTTTAAAAGCCTCATTTGATGCAACTAAAATATTTTACTATGACAAATGAAAAAAATAGGAGCCAAATAACCATTTGAGTTGGGAAATTGCATCCATACATTTTAAATTATATTTCTGTAGAATATAAAATAAATTCAATGTGTAAAAATAAATAAATTCAATATTTCAATGTGATCTTACCCTTAAATTTAGTTTAGTGTTTCTTCCAAAACAACACAAAGTTCAACAATCAATTCAACCTTACAATTGGGCCTAAGTATGCTAAAAATAAACCAATTTTATTTTTGTCTTTTTTTACTATTATATTACTATACATTAAATCTAAACAATAATTGGGTGTATATTTAACTAGACCTTTTCACATACAGCCAGATGGTGAACGGCAAGTCTCACAACACTGCACAGAAATAATTCTCCACTTAATTCAATACGAATATTCACACGATCATCAATTATTAAAAAGTTTATCGGGTGAGAAAAAATCCTATCGAATAGTAGTGATTCATGAATCTGTTTGACTAGAACGATTTGTACACAAATGGGACCTCACAGGTCATGCTGTGCAGAACGCAATGGCCTCTACTCTAAAGATAGAATTCTTCATAAGGTATGTTACACTACATCCATTGAAATTAATAAAAAGCTCAGAATGTGTATAGTGTATAGCTCTGTGTATAGAATATTCTAAGTCTGCAATTGCTGTCCACTAACAAGTGAGTCCACTGAGGTAAAAGCCAAAAAGGTCTAAAATTACAAGCATTGGAAAGCTCAAAAACTGTTAAATGCACCCACAGACTCCCACAACACACAGAGAAGAGTCAGAGGCTCGTGGATCAGCACTCTCCAGTTATTGATTGTGATGCATGCAGATTCTATGATCTTGTGTGGGTGTTGTAACGCCGGCTGGCGCAAAATGCAGCCTCTGTTATTTGAAGCATCACACAGGGAGAGGGGAAGAGTAATGGCACAAAAGAGGGAATGACTGTGCAAGCTCTCTAAAAATAGGCATTAAAATTCATTGGGATGTTAGCCCTTAAACTGAAACAGCAGGAAGTGCTTTGTGAAAATCCTGCTATAGCAAGCGACGCTTGTGCCGTGGCTCTTGGTGGCATGTGTACACGTCTGCCTTCGTTGTCAGTATGGTGGATGCATGCAGAACTGAATAAGATGAGTAAGCTGACCACTATTCTTCTGTTTTCTAGGACAGTCACTACTGTGATCAGCAAAAACAAAAAAATGAAACAAAGCAGGTGAGTAAACAAATAAACAGCCCTCTCGACTCCCCACCCCACGTGTGGCACTGAGTGGAGCAGGGGGGCTGCGCTCCAACAGGGCCGCCAGCTGAGAGCATATGGCTGACAGGTCAATGGCCATGAGCAATACAGTCACTCACATTAACACCCACACAAACATATTTATGTGGGGAAATATCACAATGTGTAAAGCTCACGCAGTGGGTTAGAAACATCCTGCTGCAGGTCAGCGGATGACTTGAATCTTAATAACATGCTTCATATTTGATTAAAAGATCCAAAGATTCACAGACCAGCAAATTTTTAAATGCTACAAATATCATAAACAAACTCAGGGCTTGATAATAAGAGTGGCCCGATGGCTCAGGGCGAGCCCTGGATCTCCACAAATTCCCATAAAACACAGTCAACTATCTCTTTTTAGTTTTCTCAGGCACACATCTTTACCCTTTCTTGATGTATAAAAGACAACTCTAAAAGTATGCATAAATATTGCAGTGTGCCTTCTCCTCCGTTTTCTAAAGCATTTGCAGTGATTTTCTATGCGCTTCTTCATTGTTTTTTTATAGGCTGAGTACATTTTGTTTTAGGAACAGATTTTTGAAGGCTTGTGTGTGTGTGGGAAATATTTTTGAGCAGGATGATGGATTGCATTCAGCATCCTTGAGCCTTCTGACAACTGATCTTTAATCAGCAGTGAGAAGGCTGTGAAACAACGCACTCTAACAATCACTTACTGACCAAATGTGGTAGGTTTTTCAGCCTTGTAGATCTCTAGATCAATAACATAATGCTGTAAATGAAATAAGCTACTGTATATGATGTGGTCATTTTCCTGTCCAGGCCAGCTGCTTCAATAGCTGCATATGTGTGTGTAGAGTAGGATACTGTGATATAGCAAGTCCTCTCAAAACAGACTGCACAGATCATATCACTGATATCTAGATCAATGAATGCACAGTGAAAGTTCTGCATGTCAAGGTAACTGCACCGTCAGCAAGTGAAAATGTTGTCATGAATATGCACAATCATGTCTGTAAAATGTCACTGAATTCAGCTCTCTCTCTCTCTCTCTCTCTTTCTCTCTCTCTCTCTCTCTCTCTCTCTCGGGCAGCATGATTTCTGGCCTTCTTGTTGCTATGGCAACACCTAAAGTTAACTGGGTACCTATGCAGTGTTGGGTAGAATCAAACACTTTCCTCCTACAAGACCATGCTTCCGTATGAAGGAAGACACTTTGAAATGTGGCAAGTCTTGGTTATCTCATTTAACAAATGTGCTATCCTATAATGCAAAAGCAAGTGACAATGTCAAGAATGGTTTTTTATCTGTCACACAAGGATGGGATTTACTTCATCTGTGTACATATCAACAATACAATTATTGACGATATTAACAACATTTAATGTAAACTATACTGTATGTTTACCTAATAATTGCAAAGTAAATTTTAGAATATTTTCAGATGAGATGCATCCAACAGAATTTACCTTACAATAAAAGAGAATATACCTTATATTAATGGGATTTACAAATATGATATTTAAGATTTGTTGAGATAAATCAAGTCTGAACACATAAGCTTGATTTCACTAACATTTCTAAGCAACAGGTTTAAGAAAATATATACAGTATGTGCGTGTGTGTGTATGTGTGTGGAGAGTCTTCACTGAAAACAAAATATTACCAAAACAAAACAAAATTAAAAATTTTATAAAAACCAAAAATAAAGAGTACAAAATCTATATATTAATTCCTTTTTTTCTAATTTAATCTTGTAGCATTTTGTCTTCACATGTGTGGCCTCATATCAAATTCTCAGTTCTCCAGAAGGACGTATATTGCTTTTGGTGGAAAGAAGAGTGTCTCATGGGACCAACCCTAAACTGGTCTCGTCTGGAATGGATGAGGTAAGCCTTATCTTCCTCCACAACATTACCCCCAACCCCCATCCCATTTCTTTTCTGCAACCTAAAACCCCACAATACAAATGAAAATCCAATTAGTTAAAATCTCTCACAAACCCAGCCTCCTCTCAGATACATTACTGTCTTGGTGATGTCTCAAGCTAACGAACCATCTGTAAGTGCTCACATATGCTAGTCCTGCTCCTGATTTATGACATGCATAATCAACTGAGGAACTTGGCTTACTGCTGAGATCACAAGAGCACAGCATATCACCTCTGATATAGCAGGGTGCACCATTAATGAGATGCTTTATATAAAAAAAAAGAAAAAAGAAAAAAGAAAAGCTGGATATATTTCTTGCATTCTCTTGCATTGAATGCACTGTGATGCAAGGCTTCATTCTAATAAATGCAAATACTTGATCAAGATATATTGCTCAGAAATTGGCTACACTGGGCATCTGTAAGATGAACCATTAAGGCATTGTACTGCATGTAACCTTAAATGGATAAATGAGATTCTAAAGATGTGCCGTTAATCTTTTGACTGCTAGGAGCATGTTGACCTACAAGCATGTACTGTATGCACATTGTGGGTGTACAACAACATTTTAATCGAAATCATGTTACCTTAAAAAAAATATATATATTCAGGAAATTCTTCTTGTTCTATCTTCAAAGATTCTTAATTTTCTGTATTGCAATTTGTAGAAAGACATACAGCTAATGGCCATGTCAAGCAGTAGTTATAATATATGTGACCCTGCACAAAACCTTAAGTCGCTGAGTTTTTTCGTACATTTCCTACTGTAAATATATAAAAACAAAATTTCTGATTAGTAATATGCATTGCTAAGAACTACATTTGGACAACTTTAAAGGCGATTTTCTCAATATTTAGATTTTTTGCACCCTCAAGTTTACAGATTTTCAAATAGTTGTATCTTGGCCAAATATTCCCCTATCCTAACATTTAATTTAATTTCATTTAGTGATCTTACAACTAAAATTAGAATTTATAGATGTATTTATAAACATAATATATGGCAGCATATGAAAATTACACCACACTGAATCACTAACCTAAATATTTTTTTAAAGGTTTTACGGAATGCTACTAATGCAATGTGGGGAAATAAACGAATTCTACATAGGATAATAAAATGAGTAGCATTTTACGGTGTCCATATCACTAGATTACACAGTACTCAAGTTAGGACAATTACAACAGGACTAACAAAAACATGTGTCATTTACTCCAGGAAATAATTACATATTAAATGCATGTTGCTCATTAATAGTATTCACCACTTAACTCATGTAATGACGCAAGTGTAAGAGCTATTAAATATACATTTTTAATTCTTCAATTAACTTTTAATCCAATAAAATAATGCATGTAGTAGACAAGAAATATGCTATGCATTTATGATGAAAATAAATGTATTATAGTTCCCCTGCTATTTAATATGCAGCATTTAACATGATTTATTTGTTAAGTTGAATTTCTCTGGAGGACTGAGGAAGATAATGATCTATGAATCATCTATAGTAATGGTTGATCTTATGAATGAGACAACGAGAAGCTAAAACACAGCATCAATTCGCCCTTCTCTCTAATTGTAATGCAGCCAGAAGACATACTGTCACATACATTTCAACATCGCTTGCATCATCATTTCAGCCTGGTCCAAATGTTTTGCAGCTAACAGGATGGGTTAACAAAAAAAAAAAAAAAACATCCTTCTTGATATGATGCAGACGCTTCATCTCTAAGATGGAGGCTGTCTCTACCGCAGCTGGGGGTACAAGGCGAGGACATCTGACGACTGAAGTCGCTCTTCAAATCAGCTCCTTCATTCCCACAGATTTCAAGTACACTTCAACATATGTGATGCACGCAGTTCCTGAGCACATGTACGCAGACAGACAGGCAACTGAGCAGGTCGTGGACTGTAATTTAGTAGTTAGTCTCATCAAGAAGTTATTATTGATATAAAGAAAGTAAAAGCAGGTTAATCGATTACTTTACGAGGGTAAATGTTGTAAGGGCCATTCGTTATTTAACACTAATCATAACCATTAGATTGTGCCATAAAGCCCAAGAGAATAAAGTAATAAATTGGTGCCTGGAGACTACATGGTTCATTCAGAAGATGCCCAGTCCTTCCGAACACACATCCCTTAATTTGACGAAGAAATGTTCTCATTCTCCTACAGCTGACCATGTCTTTTGAGACCACCCAATCCATCAACTATCTATTGAATAGCCTAATGTAGAGAATACATTTGAAATCAAATTGGGGTGCAAGCGTGGCCTAATGGTTAGAGAGTCTGTAACCCAAAGGTCATAAGTTTGAGTCTCAGTAATGGGGATTGTAGGTGGGGGGAGTGAATGTACAGTACCCTTCAGCAAGGCACCGGACCCCCAACTGCCTGCACTTGGATGGGTTAAATGCAGAGCACAAATTCTGAATATGGGACACCATACTTGTCGACACGTCGTGTCACTTTAAAATAAACCCTGTTATTAATTATTGTGCATGATTGCACATTATTTAAAAGAAAAAAAAATGCTTGTTTCTCTAACATTTTAAACCACTCTTGCGTAACTGTCACTTTTAACAATCCAGTCAAATTCAGATGAATAAAATTAATTATAGATGGACAAAAACAAGACTTTTCCTACATTTTTTCTCATTCTGTATCCAGTTTCACTTAGAAATATGACATTACATTACTATTACTTTTCCTACATAATTGTTAACAAAAAATATTGGTAAAATATATATTTGGGAGTCTTAGACTATAGTCTTTCCAATGATATATAGTTTGTCAAGATAAGATTAGATTTGATTGTAATATAGTATAGTCAACGTAGGCGTCCCGTATTCGGGACGGGGTGACAGTTAACAGGTTAAAGTCAATCAGTGTTATTTTTTAACATTTAAATACATTTTTCAAAAACACAGGCAGTGCTATTAAAGGTTAAAAACTAAAAACTGCAGTGCTTTCAACATTATTTAGCATTGTTTAGGGGAAGAATCTGTTTGGTTTCCAAATGGAAGATGTTAGAAGCCATTATTTTCTGGTTGGTGATGCTGGTGGTGCAGAAATTACACACACTTCACCATTAAAGCACAACATAGAGCTGAAGCGATGGGGTGATGCAATTTGGCCACAATAACACTGCGTGAAAACTGATCTTTTGATTTGCCACAAAACAAATGAGAATCTTCTACATAATTTCACCCGCAATGAATATTTTGTTCTCTGCAGATATGAATGTGTGCATATATTATACGCACTCGGAGTGCTAATTGTGGCCTCACAGAAAGTAGGGGGCAAATGCTAGCACACAAATCCACAGCTTCTCTCTCAAAAGCGTATCCAACAACTGCCTTCTCTTATGTAACCCACTCTGTTTCCTCAACCCGCATGTCTTTATTGGCGGATTTCTCTCTTTTCCGAACTGGCACTTTCACCTCTATTGCCACCACTTTCCTGAGCCGTTTTGATGATTGCCAATCCTCTCCCCCCGCAATGAGGTACATTTTCCCCCATTCTTACTGCTCAACCCTCATTCTAAGCTGAAATTCATTCAAATTTACCCCAGAAGCGATAGCCTTCGCAAATGAAACACATCCACGAGGCCTTCAAAGATAACCAAATCCTCTTTAATAATCTTGACAGACAACAATTTGGCAAGAAGAGGAGAAACCAGCAGGTTGATCCATGGTCTCCTCCTCACATACAGGAAGCTTTAATAGCGTCATTGTCCTATATACCTCTGTTAAACAATTTCTTTCTCATTAATTAAACATACACTCCATCAATATGCCATAGGGGAGCTCGTGCCAATCAGGTGCACTGGAGAAGATACATACTGATTTTTTCATCTCTCTAGTTGCCATACATCAAAAGAGAAGGAAATTATTCCAGAAACAGAGAATAAACAGGAAATGTCACATCTTAAGGGTTCATTTATTCGGTTTACAGCAAATGCTGCCAAGACCAAATGCATAATTCATGATTAAAACAAAAGCGAATGAGTGAAAAACCACACTGATTTTGACTGATGCCTCTCCCATCCTCTGAACGGAGGCAGAATTAGTCAGCTCCTTGCTCACGCCTTCCCTCCCTGTGCTTGGTGAAATTTCACCCTCGCTGCCACCGAGATCTCACCCTCCATTTTCTCTGCGTCTCTGCTGCTCTCTCTGCGTTCTCTCCCCCTCAGCCATGCACAAATACCAATAAAAGCCTGTTCACTCTCATGCACCCCCACACCGTAGAGATGCACACACACTAAAGGCATAGAACATGTATGCATGCTTGTTCTCACATGACAGCCTGCTTCCTCCATTTTATACATTCAGTGCAACCCTTCCCCCACCCCTGCTGCCACTTACACACATACACCTCACTTAATTACAGCTTCTGCTGCCTGGTTTGGCTTGAATATTAGGTTAAAATGTAGCCAGAACATGGTGTGTACATTATATTTCAGAAGACACCTCACCTCTGGCTGTATCTCAATCAGTGACTAGAACAACATACTGGAAATTAATGAGAAATGCACACACACAGATCCATTAAACATCCACCTTTTCACCTCACCCATTACTTGCTGAACATTAGATTTGATCATGTATTTGGCCTGGTCAGCTGTGCTGGCAGATCACTGCCATCCTTGAGTTAAATTGGCGGAGCTACATGCACTTGTTGCGTGGTTACAGCGGCCCTGTCAATCCTTGTCAGATGAGAGTTAAGATGTAAGTATGTACGTAGGGGATTGATGAAACCATAAAGCACTGATGGAGCAGTAAATACTTGAAGATTAAACTCCTTCTCAGCAAGAATCAATCTTGACGAGCATGCTGTAAGATTACAGCACATGCAGTATGAAAGGATCAACACTGGATGAATTCCTTAAAAAATGATGCATCTTCTTGTAGCTACAGGGGAGCTTTCTGATTCTGTTCAGTTTCAACCTAGCAACCACATTTACACCAACTGCCTACTTTCAATCCCCCCAGCAGCACAGAAATGGCATTTACCTGGTCGTACCAGTCCCGGTTGGAACAGGTGCACTCGGGCCACCATCCTCCTTGCCCTCCTGAGTTATTACCATTCACCTTGGGGCCACACTTGGAATGGCTCTTAGGGTTGGGACCTCCAGGACCCCCAGCTGACATCATTTTCCCTTTACTTCTTCCCAATGTACCCCCTCCACCCATTCCCCCTCCTCCGCCCGAGGTTTGGGGTGGTAAGGTCTGGCCACCTCCATAGCCAGCCGGGTATCCGTAGGGTTCGGGCTGCCAGTCCCCATATGCCGGGGCGTCCATCCTGCGCAGGGCGGCCATGCGGGTCACTTCATAGCATTCTGGGCACTTGCAGCAGTGGTGATGTTTGTGCATGCTGGCTAGTTCACACGGTGCGGCACTCTCTGTCTCTTTCTATCTCACTGCTGCTGCTGCTGCCTGCTCAGATCAAACGCAGCGCGCAGTGCAGCTCTTCTAACGAACGGCAGCACGAACGGCAGGAATCTTCACAAACCCTGTTATCCTCCTCTTTGTTCCTCCGGATTGAGAAAAAGATGAGATGAGGAAGTTGCAACAGGGCGATGAAAAATAGAAAAAGCTTGGTAGTCTTCCTCAGGTCGATGCAAAACGCTTGGAAAAATAATGCAGAAAATAGTGTGTATGATCTCGGAATCAGAGACCAGCCCCGATGGTCGAGTTCTCTTCTTGCTTCTGTTGGTTCACAGTGATACGTAAATAAATTCATAGATATATATTCGTTTGTTTATATATGTATATATTTACACACACACAAATACATATAAAAATATTGATATAAACAGACCAGCACAAATACAGTTATATACAGGTATATATGTATACATATATATTTCTATAAATATTGATATGCGTGTGTACAAATATATTAATATATATATATAGTCCTAAATATATATATATATATATATATATATATATATATATAAACAATTTCTATATATAGCAATGATATCCGTGATCAAATCTTCCTCTGTATGTCTCTGCTTGCCAGATTTGTTCCTTCTCCGTTTCCTCCTGCTTTGGGAAGCGTTTTCTTGCCTTCTTTCTGTCACTCTTTTCCCAGCCTGCAGAGAAGCTGCGCACTGGATTGACTCTCAGCCTGCTTGCCCTAGATGTGGATTATACGGAGGGATGCAAGCAAGCAAGAGAGAGGGAGGGAGATGGAGAGGGAGAGAGAGAGAGATAGAGAGAGAGAGAGGGAGATGCGTAGCAGCATCCCTCCAGCACCTCAGCCCTGACAGCCACAGCCAATCAACTCACAGCACACCCATCATCAGCAGCACCAACACAGGACTGACTGCTTCAGTGACTGCTCTTAAAGGGCCAGCGCACCTGAAAATCAGGCAGCACACAGAGCCCGAATGGAGACGAATGAAGTGTGCTATTCAGCTCCATGGCTTCATTTTAAGAAAGACTGAAGACCTACCTTGAGGGTTTATACGGAAAACAGAAGGGGCTGATGGATGACCAGGTTTTAATCTATTTGTGTACTGGGTTCATTTGTGACGGTATTTCAGGATAAACGAAACCATACAATTTAGACACCACAAACTAGGTATGAAAAAATTTTAAATGCTTGATGCAAGAAAAAGTGCGTCTTTAATGTGCAGTGATTCAGTTGTTACTTTTAAAAGTAAAAATATTCTCTGTGGCTGGTTTAAAGTGCCCCATTATGCCATTTTGAATATTGTTTTTCATGCAATGTGTAATGTAGCTGAATGTGGATGTAAACAATCTGCAAAGTTGCAAAGCTAAAAGTGCACAATAAATAAAGTTATTGTATCGCAAAAGAAAGAATTGACTCTGAACAGCCTAAACAGGTCTTCAGTAATTCAAATCCCATTTCCGTGATTTGCTTTAGTTCATTCATCCTACATTAAAAATCTGTGTAGAGATAATGTTTAAATCTTGTAGAACCACTGTCCTTGCAAGTTCAGCCAAAGTGTTATAATAGCAAGTAAGATATAACTTTTCTTTACACATTTAACATTGGAGTGGCTTTTTTTAATGATAGTATTTTAGACAGTTTTCTATTATTTGAGCATTAGACATGGGAAAAAAAACTCCCCATTATCTCATTTTACTAAAAAGGTGCATAAAATAACACTTTATTTCAACATTGTCTCTTCCCATATCCAGTCCTGTGAAAAACATGATAGGAAGTGTAAAACTTATTTTGAGGTACTTCATTCAAACAATTTCTTTCACAATGAAAACACAGAGTTTACCAAAAAAGTAACCATTTCAAGTCAGTTTAATAAGATGCAGTCATGTTTGAATGACAAACCTGATACATGGTGTTAGGTCAAAATGAATGAAGTGAACAGCATCCAAAATTTTGTTTTTTGAATGAACACGGGATTCGAAAAACGCTTGTTAGATGGTTCAGCACCCAATTTATTTGGACCAGCTGCTCCACTGAATCACAACCTGTAAGTTTGATAAATAATAGATATTTACATTTTATATTAAGCATTCAAAATACAGAACTATGGTGATGGGCACTGTACGTGGTAGACCAATCACAACAGACTAGCCCATCTGACCAATCAGAGCAGAGTAGGCTAACAGAAAGGCTCAGTAAAGTAAGAAATAATCAATGTAGAAATGTATTCATCAAATTAACTGCATCATTTGGAGGAAGTTGCACAATTACAGGCTTGAGTTGCACAATTTCTTGTTATTTATTTTCATTGAGGGAAGACATTGCTGAATTTAAAGACATCTGTAGATGTAAATCTGCATACCTAAAAGCAATATTTCCACAGCACTAAAAATCCATGTTAATTTGATAACAAGTGACCCAAGCGACTATCCTACTGAGGGCTTTGATGGGATTAAACTGAAATGCCATAATTTTGTAGCTGAATCTAAACAGATGTTGGCCTGTTAGACTGTTATACTATTACAAATATACTAGAGCATAAACATTAGAAACCAACTGAGTGTTTACTGATGTGAGTATATGCATGCATGAACATTTATATGTGTGTTTCTCCATTTATGCATGTGTGAATTCACTTGTTTTTGTGGCTGAGTCAGTTCTAATAGGCATTGCACACTATTTTATTCCGACCCCACCAGGAGGCACAAACAGCAGGCTCAGCCACACTTAATTATATGCAACGGTAACTCACATCATTACCACAATTTACTATTCCGGCAATCTTACTGATTTCCAGGAGGAAGGCCAATCAGAGATATGAATGGTGCCAGTATCACAAAAAAACAATGCCAATGCAAACAGGGAGTGTACAGGTGGTGTTTGGTGGCTGAAAAATGGCAATGCAAGCATATTCATCACAGCACACATGACTGGGCTCATGCTATGACCACCCTGTTCCCTCTGCTCCCATTGTGTATACAGCACCTTCTCAAAAAGGATGCAAACTTCCATGGTCTTCACAGAGGTAACTAGCCAAAGATAAGAGGAAAGGGGAAGTCAGGGAAGCAGAGCGTGCTTATGTGGCTTTTCTAGTACCTCTCGGAAAAAATGCTGCTCCTAAAAGAATTACATAATATCAAACCTTTAAAAAAGTCAAAATTAGCTAGAGTATCAGTTCACAGAAATGTTTACAGAAAAATGAAAAACAAGATGCTCATGTTATTCAAATCAGGACCTTGCACCGCATGTGCTGCCAAAATAGCTTATAGTTTAAAGGGGTCATATAATGCGATTTACATTTTTCCTTTCTCTTTGGAGTGTTACAAGTTCTTGGTGCATAATGAAGATCTGTAAAGTTGCAAAGACTAAAGTCTCAAATCCAAAGAGATATTCTTTATCTAAGTCAAGACTGCCACGCCCCCTAAAACGGCTCATTCAAACATGTCTACGTCACTATGTGGAAATATTTGCATAATGCCGCCCAAATGTTCACAAAAAGAAAGAAGCTGTGGTTTCAGTAACTGCAGTTAGTGTTGAAGCAGCCATGTCAGGGAGATGCTGTGTGTATCTAGGCAAAAGCACTTTATTTGGCCTTCAGACAGTAGATGTATTTAGGAAACTTTAGGTTGCTAACAACAGAACAGCAACACATTTTATGGACGATTGTTTCGTGAACCTAGGAGAGGATGTCATTCTAAATTTACTACGACAATCTGGCGCTTCTGAATCAGCTACTGTAAATATGTTTTGTTATTATTTTAAGTATTTTCTATTGACTGTTCAAATGCGAAGTTTTGCGTGTCGTGTGTGTGCGGGCGCATGCACATGTCTGTGTGTGTATGTGAAAGGGGGGGGGGTCACACAGTGGAGTCAGCTGTCTTTACCTTGGTTTGTGTACTGTAAACACATACAAGCTTCATCACTGTGTCTGCCACGCGACTGTTACCCTTTCAGGCTTGAACTGATGGTAAAACTAAGGAAATTATTAACATTTTACTCTTAACATTTATTTTGAAAGATGAAGCTCGCAATTATGGAAAGGCGTTACATTTTCGAAGAGTGCTTGCTGTGTCCAGCCAATCACAATGCACTGGGTCAGTTGGCCAATCAGAGCAGACTACGCTTGTCAGGAGGAACTTTGTAGAAAACAATGCGTTTGAGAGAGGCTGGGCATAGAGGACCTACAATAATGTACAGTATTTGAAAAATTATGTCTTTTTTGAACATTAAAGCATGTCAACATATTCTGTTACACCAAATACACAAATAATGATATTTTAAAAAGCATAATTTGACCCCTTTAATGCATGTAAAGGGGCCATGAGTTGCAAGTAACTATTAAGCACCTCTTAAATGTCATCTAAGATGAACTTGCTAGAATAATTACATATGAAAATTTTAATCCAGCGCAAAACCCAAGTAGAAATGCTATAAATATTATTTAATTTAAAGCTTGTGCAGCATGTTTTATTATGGCTCAAATATGCATACAAAACTCTATTCATTTCTGTCTGCAGCCTTATTCTTTCTTGCAAATGACTACATAGGGGGAAACTGTGTGATGAGAGAGACAGATGCATTCTTCCAGGCTGAATGAAGAAAAGTACCACAGATGGACAGTTAAAAAAAGAGATAATTTACGAATGCACCTTGTATCTGCTTGACGGGTTAGATTGCTCTTTGACTAAGAAAAAAAAAATCAGAGTATTCATAGTTTAAATATATATTTACAAATATTATAGGTTGTATTCCTCTTCTCACTGCACGTCTCAGTAAATAGGCTCTGGGAGAATTTCTGTAGAATGAAAACCAACCTCTGGCTCACTCTTGAGAAACTGGAAGGGAGCCCATTGTTAATTTATGAAATAATTGAGAATGATTGTGTTATGGTTTTACAAAGGGGTTTAGATTCTACTTCATGACACACAGCTTATCTCATATCTGTCAGCCTCATTTTCAGTTTCTGCATTCCCACATTACATAAATCCCCCCAGCCGGACTCACAACCCCCACATACTCTCGCACATCGAAGGTATCTATAGAAAATTTCTGGAATTTCTGTACATTCTCATAGCAGCCCATGTGACTGCACTCTTGTCACGTGACAGGATGTATGTCCATATAAGGCAAGACACAGGCATTCTTAAAGGGGCAGTAACATTCTTGAAGGTTTCCTTTGAATGAACTGCAGAGAATTCCTGTAGCAAAAACATGCAGAGCAGCCTATGAAAGACTGATTATAGTGAGGAGAATTTCTTAGTTAATAGGTTACATAAACATGATACAATAATTATTAATGCTAACATAAATGGAAACACATTTTGAATTGCAATGAATGTGCATGGCTTTGAAGCACTGCTGCAAGGCCAAGAAAGAGTTTTGGGTTTTCACCTAAACACTCGTAACTCATTGAGTCGTTGCTCCTCCACATTGCCAACAATAAACTAAAGTGCCTGTGAAGGCTGTGACTCCTATTAATAGGCCTGGTGACAGAAAACAGCTGCTGCACCAAACACCGCACATCCGACTGACAGCGTAATGATAAGGGAAATGAGAGAAAGAGAGTGAGAGGAAAAGAGAGAAAGGAATATGAGATGCTTGTAAAATGACTGGAGAACTGAGAGATCTTGAAGAGAAAAAGGGTCTGATAAGGGCCACGCACACTGTGAGAGTGACAGCTGCATTTAAATGCAGGAATGAATCCCTAAATTATCATTCTCTGAGGCTATGTTCACAGAACCAGTGTTTGGGACTGACAACAGTGTTGAATTGTCCAGTTCACACAATAGAAGTGGGTTTGAATAATGTATGTATGAACAAATAATATGAACTAAAATCATACATGCAATATATGTGCTGCATGTTTCAGAGTGAAGTGTGGCACTGTGTTCTTTTACTCGTGAGCAACTTGAGATCTGGGGGTTTTTTTCAGTTTCTCAGAGTGGCTCGGTTCACAGTGAATGCTGCTCCAGACAATTTACCAAAATTACTGGTAACATGCATTTGGGAACACAATATGCATCAACAATCTTGCACCAAGTTAAGGGCTCCCTGGGGTTTTCCGCCAAAATGAAAGTTTAATAGTTTAATGATTGAAAATTAAGATTCTAAAAATATTAGTAGGCTATTGAAATTGTACTGTTGTACTGTAAAATAAAATAATGATTCTTATTATTAGCGTTATTACTTTTATTATTATTATTATTATTATTTATTCAATATTATTATTATTGTTAGTAATAGCAGTAGTATTTTATAATCACATTAACACCTCACAAATTATGGGCCAAATTGTGCAACTCTGCAAAGAAGTTCAGTTTTTTTTCATTATATCACAATTTTTTCCAGAAAAATCTAAATTTCGCAGAGTGTGGATTCCAATTTAGTTTAAACAAGCGGTGTGTGAACTATATTTAGTGCTCTGATGTGTCTTTAAATTCTTCACTCGTTGTTCAGTTTGTGTCTCACTACTTTGTTCAAAGTGGATTTGGTCATACACTGTGGTTGTCATTCACCTAAGCAAGCTGTATGTGTACAAAACAGGATTAAGCTCTCAGAACAGGAGCGACGTCCATATTTAGCTGTAGTGTGTACATGGTGAGGTGCTGTAGGTGTTGAGAAGAGGGATGACTAAAAGAATCGTGCATGGGTCTGGAGAGAAGGATAAACAGAAAAGAGCTAAAGTAAAATCTAGTAAAGTGGAAATACAACAATGAGAAAGATATGACTGTACTGAAAATGACTCTGGGGGAGGGGAGGTGGGGTAACTCAAAATGTTTGCTGATGAGAATGAGAAATCCTGATCACAGAGAGGGTTCTGAATGCAGAGAGAGACTCCTTTGTGTTGCCAAATGCATATTTCAGATTGGTGATTCTGCATCATCCCACATTCATCCATCTCAAGCGTCAAGTAAACACCCTGTCGCAAGCAACGCACACATTTTTGCCATGTTATGTGGCAGAACGCATATGAGAGATGCAGAAAGATGCAACAGAGACAGGAAAACAGCGACAGAGAGAGCAGGAGCGAGAGAGGCTGCCAGTCTGTAGGGACGCAAGTAGGGGGAGGAATTTGGTTTCCATGGCAACATGCGAAAGGCTGAGCTCTAGGTGTCCGCTCCAGCTCTAACTGCGTTGAACTGCACCGGCCCTCACCTCGCCTGGCTCCCCCATCCTCCCCCCTCTGCAGCTCTCTCTTCATCCGTCCATTCCACCTCAAACCCCTCGTAATGTGTGGAAGACACGACACCACGTTCAGCACAGCATCAGCCAGCCCTGCTGTCAACAGAACGCTGCTGCCTTGCAAAGAGCCTGCGCTTTGATGAAGACAATAGAGGCCCTCTGTTCTCAACGCGGTGGTCCCACGCTCTTCAGCCAGGACCCGAGACCACACCCACGCTGCCATCTCCTCCTCACGCCCCCATCCCTCATGCTCATCTGAAACGCCAGCGCCCGCAGGCACTGTGCCGCCACATGCCGCTGGGGGTGCTGTGATTGGGAGGATGTGAAAATGAGAGCTGCCATGATATAGTAGGACCTTACTGTTGTGCCTTCGCTCAGAGTGTTACTGAAAGACTGGGTGATTACAGTGGCATCGTGGCATATTTCTTCCTGTTTCAGCTACACTGCAGCCTAGCTTCAACCATCCATATGTATTCACTTATATGAATATGTATCATGAAAAACATATAAAAACAAAAACATACACATAGGCCATGCACAGAATGTTTTTGCATTCCACTGCATTGCTTTTCCATAGTTTCCCCACGTAAACATGCACTAGATGGCCATGTTTGTTGTTTAAGGCATATCGCATATGATACAGCATTCTAAAAACTAGACCTTTTTTCCTTCCATTCAGCCCTTTGTCAACATTTAACAAAATCTAGTTCTGTGTGAACAGCCCATAAGGGAAATAAGCCTATCATTATTCTTTACGCATTATCATAAAAATTTTGCACATTCATTAAACTGTTCCGATACTGATTTGTTGCGCTGTGTACAACACTGCACTTTATTTTATTTCAGACAACTAAAAATGCAGCACTCAAGCAAAAGACACTGAAAGGTATAGAGATGTGGAGTCTCTCTCACACTGATCCTAGACCATAAGCCCGTCCTTAACTGTGAACTATTGAGCACCGACACTGAGATGAAACAGACATTAAAGTATAAACAAATCTCTATGTCAGGAAATATCTCATGCAACATTCGAAAGTCCCATTCTGAAGGTGTTATACATTATAAACTCTTTTCAGTTTCAGTTTTAGCAGCCACTAACCTTAGGTGTCTCTATATGTGAGCGGCTTACTATTCCAGCCACTCTCTCCACCTTCTGAGAGCTCCTCCTGCTGGTCACACACACACGTGACACAACCTCTTCACCCGAGGTCTGCAAGGACAAATCACACAGGATCACTGGATTGCATAGATACACAAGAAGAAGAAAAAAGCCCTTAAATTGATGCAACCAAATATTCAATATCAGGGATTCAACTTATCAGATCTAGTGAGTGATGAAGACATAGCATAAACAGCATGAAATCAGCAAAAACAGAATACAATCTAATAATTAATTATATTAAATAACTTGAATGACCTGATCCAATACATATTTTTTGTATTAATTTATTTAACTAAATCTGGCAAAATAGACTAAAGGTAAACTTTGTTTTACACAACTGACTATGAAGAGCCACAGGAAAACAATTATCATTGTGCACAACTGAATGACTGCTCAGGGGCAGGGAATATTCCAGCATGAGCACTAAGGGCCATTTGTTATGTGAAGGGAAAGTAGTGCAGAGAGGCAAATTGCACCATTTGCAAGATGGTTTGGATGGACAGAAATCTGTATAGAAAAAAAGAGAGAGAACTAGTGCCAGCAAGCATACTGAAACAAACATGGCCATTAAAACACAACTACTGACCACTATCCACATCTATAAAATCTCTCTAAATCTGGCAACATTTTCATACATAACATTTTAGACCAAAAGATGCACAACCAAGGCCAGAACTTGATTAGATTGGTTCTAGCCTGTTTATCACAGCATATCCCGCACTCACAGGCCACAGGCAGCAGGGGGCAGCCTGTGGAAAAGGCCATGACAGCAGATGAAACAAAGGCTCTCTCACTTTCCCTTCCCAAACCGTAACAAACTCAACTCTAGAATGTTCTTTTAGGATCTGTCCTACTCTCATAACCATGTGTGTTCATACACACAGAGGCATGCAGGTTTACAGCATTAGGCCAAGCCAAACCCATTTACGCTAATGCAAATAAAAGCACAAATAAAGTCACATCTACGATCTTTTAAAAAAAAACATTTAATAAAACACAATGCAAAAATGTACCATTTTTATCACTGCCTCCATTGGACCACCATGAACTGAACTGACAAATAGTTGCTGCTAAGCTCCAGGTTTGCCATCATATTATCATCGGTGGATGGACACTGCAGCTGAGAACATGCAGGATTGCTGCAGTCTCAACCCGGAGAGGAACATAGAGGCGCTGCTGGTGTCCAGTCCCACTGAATCACTGCTGACACATGACAACTGCTCGCTGTATATACTGAGGCTGGATTATGTACAGCTTGAAACATTTAAAAAAACATGTTAGCCAACGTTCCCTGATATAAAACTGATACCAAATTACATAAGACTGTTATATTACTGACTGTAACTGTAGCTAATATAAACACAAAAGGAAAGACCCACTGCCCCTTGATGTTTAACACAAAGGCTTTGTAATGATTGTTCTGTAAATTATTCCAGAGTCTTCTTTTTTTCCCTTCCTTCTGCACCAAATCGGGGAATTTGCAGACTCATTTCATTTAACGTCTCTCAGGTGGCCGCACTCTGTGAATGCTAATGAAGCCTGTGCTGGACACTCACTCAGATCCAGCCTCGCTCGCTCTCAGAGAACCAGAGAACAGGGCTGTGCCTGGACACACTCAAACTGAGGCCCGTGACCATCTCCACCACACATCACATAGTGACCCCTGCAGTATTTTTGTGGAACATGTGTCACAATAAGGTGATGCTTCTGGAAAATGCAGTTTGGGGATTTGAAATGGGATTGATCATGCTCTCAGAGATTGCCCAAATATCCGTTCATCTTTTGATTAATTAATTAATGTGTAAACTTAGTGGTAGACCGATATTGTGGTTTTTTTTTTTGACAGCCAATGCGAATAAAGAGCAGGGTGCCTGAAGTCCAATAATAATTATAATAATGTGAAAAAAAAATGTTTAAACAAGCATGCTTATACTTTAGATGACATCTTGATCTGGAATGCTGACATAAATGAGAAAGTATTATATTTGCCTTTCTATTACTAATAATATAAATAAAATATTTGCTTCTATATATATATATGTGTGTGTGTGTGTGTGTGTGTGTGTGTTACTTAATCAAAAGTCTAGCTTTTCAGTAAAATCATCCTTTAGCCAATCAAAAAATAAAAAATGTATTTTACGTCACTATCATCTGTATTAACCAATCCATCCAGTGCAATCTTGTGATTACTGACATCTTTATGGCATATTCTAGTTCTGACTAAGTTACTGGGTTTTAAAAACACATTGCCATTAAATGATTGTTGTGCGGTGTTTTCAGTTATTACAAGATATAACATTTTATTTTGGATGTATTGGTAAGAATTTTAACCGGATTTTCTATGAACAATCACTAAAAAACACACATTCTAAGAAGCTGTAGGAAATTGCTTTATTCCTTGTTGTAACAAAAAGTGAATGAAATAAAAAACAGTTTAAATAAGTATTCTTGATGTTCTGGTGTAGTAAGAGATGGAGTGAAATGAGTTTTAAAGCTGTTTGCTACAAAAAAAAAAAAATTTAATAATGTCACATAACTCCCCATTGAATTTTTGGATGGCCATTGAGAATATGGGAAACTTCACTCTATAATCTTTTCAAAACATCAGTCACAGGGCGCTCCTTTACTGGATGAACAGAGACTATTTTAGACAAAACCCGAGTGTATGTTTGTGTGAACCCTCAGAGAGACCACAGAGTGATCCTCCCTCACTGCAGTTGCTTTTAACAGAACCCAGGCAGAGGCTGAGGTTATTTTCTGTACTCTCCCTATAAATACTTTGCATAAACACGTGATTGCGGACACTTGTAACGAAAAGTCCTGGTGACATCATCACACAGCCCACCGAGGAGCACTTGGTGTTATCACTGCAGTGCTTTCTAGATATGAATAATGTTCTGTAGTGTCTGTAACTTCCACACACTATCGCTTTCATTCTTTCCCTTTTTTTTTTTTTGTCCAGCACTTCTTTGTAAACTTCCCTCCCCTATGTTATGTCTATGAGCTGTTAACTGCTTCAACTGTCAGTGAGCTAAACATGACAACCAGATCAGTCAGATTTATGTAAGATAATAAAGATATAAGGGTTTGGAAGACATGAGGATGAGCATATAATGACGTAATAAAATAAAGCTGCCCTTTCTCTGAAACTCTTACCTCCCATGTGTCCACAGAGCTGCTGTCTTTAACTCCATTTTGTGCTGCATTCATTTGCAGGGTAATCTCGTAGCATTCCCGAATATCTGAGAATAAGGGAATAGCGATGTCATTGAGGGAATCTATTTAAATCGTGCAGGTATTTATGCAGAAATAGGTAATACCATTTTTTGATTAAAAACAAATAAAAATATATATAAAATACAACATTTATAATATACAATATATATTGAGGCTGACATTACAATATTTATCCTAAAGGATTATTTCACCCAAAAATAAAGTTTCCCATTTACAATGGTTTTTTACAAAGCTTTTTTTGCACAATTTGCCTTTTATGGTAAAGAGCAGCTTGAACATACTATAAATTTCTCATTTTGTGTTTCACAGAAGAAAGCCATATGCTTTTGAGAACATTATATTGTATTGAGCCACAAAAGGACATAAAGACTGAGAAAAAAAGAGGGAAAAAAATGGAAGGACCTTGCATTCGAGAGCAAAACCTTTTGAAATACAATTTTTCTATCACCATGTCTCCTTAGCGGTTACATAGACACAAGAGTGAGTAAATGTTTATTTCTGTGAACATTTAATGAGCCCAATCAATAGATTAGCAAGTCTTTACCGGGGGAGGTGTTGGTGCAGTGGATAAGACACATGCCTTTGGTGTGAGAGACATGAGTTCAAATCCACTATGACACACCAATGTGTCCCTGAGCAAGACACTTAACCCCTAGTCACTCCAGAGGCGTGCGGCCACTGACATATGTAGCAATTGTAAGTTGCTTTGGATAAAAGTGTCAGCTAAATGAATAAATGTAAATGTAAGTCATGCCAAAAGGCACAGGTGCACAGTCTTCACATGTTAAGAACAATGTCAACTTTTGGCTCAACTTAAGCATCATTCCCACTTTTGTAGGTCTCTATAAATATCATCCAGCAGCCTCAGCCAAAATGTATCCATACTTGGTTAAGAGAGCAATCATATTCATTTAAGAGGGGCTTTTAATATGACTCACTCATGATAGCACAGTGCCTGAAGACATTAGCAGAGGTAACAGTGGCTGTGGTGTTGAAGGTCAAGCAGGAAGCTATGAGATGTTTACACTTGTGCTAACTGGGACAACTGGAATAGCATGTTCAATTATCAGTGCACACTATAGCAGAGCTGTGAGATTATAAAATCAGTTTGTGAGAAACTAGCTTGGACCACTGGAATCAATCAAGGGGTGTTACATTGGTTGTCTCCTCCTCTTTTCACACGTGCCTATTCAAGTTGCAAAAACAGCTTGAGGTGCAGCCATATCTACTTCACTGGTGAAATCCATTTTAATAGGAATTTGCACATTCTTGAGTTGCCCACACAGATTTAACTTATCTTCAAACCTATCAAGCGAGTTCACTTTAACCTTGAATGTATGCGGCCCTATATTTGATGTGCCAGATACAACAACTCAAACTTAATATTTCATTCTAAAAAAAAAAAGGTACCATAAGTAATTTTGTCATTTTTAACTTTCAAAATTTGGTTCATTGAATAATATTTTTGACCACTGCAGTTCCTTCCACCTTCAACTGCTCCAGGCAGACATTTATTCTGGACTTGCGCTTTTTTGTTTGTTTGCGAGTTAAAAACAAAAAATCAGTCTGTCAATGACTCTTTACATTGTTTCTCCAGTAGGTGATGGCTTGAGAGATGAGAGACTATGAATCATTTATAATTTATGGTTCACTTAATATATGATTCAAATCTATGCTTAATTTATAACTCAAAAGCACTGATTTATTTGTGAACTAAATGACAGAAGTGAGTGAGTGAAACATTTACTCAACCGATTCAATTACAAATTTGTTCATTTAGAACTGCATATTGCACAGTTGATGATTCATAAATTGCTGGACTTGCTTGTAAATCAATTCAATGCAGAGCAAAAAAAATGGATAAAGTATCTCTAAATATATGTATAAAACATTAGTTACTTAATACTGAGCTCTTGTTTGATGTTTAGAGTTGTATAAAAGCAATATCATATTCATTCTGGTGGTCTGAATATCAGTATGTCTGTAATTCTTTGAAAAACAGAATTCTTGCTTGAGTTCATTTCTACGTATTCTACTACGTATATAATTTAATAACTTCTGACCATGACATCAAAGTAAGATTGGGATGTTTTTGGTCTCCTAATGGGGCTGCTACTGTCCTCGTCGTTTCCCAAAACCATCTCTTCCCCCTTCAAACGAGAGTGCTTTTTTCTTCATCCCACCCTTTCTTCCTCTCTGTGCGTCTTACCTCATTACCTCTCAGGTCACTAACTGCCGTGGCCTGTGGTCATCAACAGAGGGACGACCAGCTGATGAGAACAGAGGGAGACAATACTGCTGATGTCACCCACACTCCCACACTGGTCCACAGCCTGCACTAATAACATAATGAGATGCTTGTTACCTTGCTGTGCCTTTGAAGCATAACGCGCTCTCGGTCCCTGAAGAAACACACGAGAGTCTTTTTTAAGATGGAAGAAGAAAGAGCTTGAGAAAAAAGCAACTCTTTTTTTTTTTTTTTTTGGAGAGACAAGCAGTGAACTCGGACTGGCGGCACATGCGGGCGGTGTACGTGTATGTGTGGGGACTGTTAGGGGCAGTAATGGAGTCCCACTGGGGTGCAGCGGGAAAGACAGTAGAAGAATGGGACTATGTGACTCATCATGGCTGTGTCTATGTGAGCCTGTGTGAGTGGGAGGAGAACACTATGTGGGAAGCGGTTTCATCGCCTAGCTGGTCAAAGCTAGATGAGAAAGAGAAAAGAAAGAAAGCGATGAGGAAAGTAAACTAAAATGTAGAGTCTTCCAGTAAATGGTGCATGATTATAAATCATGCAGCTGTGGGATGAATGGAAATGTAGAAGTGTGTCATACAGAAACATCTCCTCATTTAGTAAAGCTGTCCTGAATGTCTCTGAATATGAATTATGTCTTCATCTAAGAGACCTTTCCCCTCAAATGCATTATTCAAACATATCAAACATAGCAGGCAACATCAATGGTTATTCATATCTAGGGCTACTGTCATGATGTAGCAGATTGTGTGTGCACAAAAAAAAAGAATGCTAAAAAAAAACCGGTCTTGCAAAACACGCTTGGATACTTTGATATACAGACACATTTATTATTTCAGACAAAGTCCTGGTGAAATGATATTTTTTTCCTTCAAAAAAGCATTTCAACACAATGTTCCCAGAGCCAAGTAAATCCTAAAAGACCACATGAATTCCTGGCCACTGAACAAATACACAGTCCTCTCCACAGAATAATGTTTACACACTTGCTCTCCTCTTCACTAGGTTCACCTCATTTCAATGTCAATATTAAATTCACATATATTTGATCAGTTAAAAACCATGTTTTAACACTCGTCGGTTTGTTAAAAAAACATACTGAATCAGTTTCCTACATAATGATTCCAAACTTTATTTTATAGCTTAAAACAGACATTCATATTATATGGTAAATTATACTTGATTGATAAAATATTTAACAATACAAGCTACATGTGAAATTCCTGTGAAATTCAGTATAATTCACTTTTCAGTTCTGGGTACCTTTTAAAACTATGTGACCCAGCTATAACATTTTTAAATGTTTTAAATATTTGTAATGACATTTTGTTTAAAAGCTGTTCAAATATTTAGGGTCAGTAACATTTTTTTATTATTATTCTGCAAGGATAAATTAAACTGATCAAACATGGCAGTACAGTCATTTGTAATGCTACAAAAGATCTATTTAAAATAAATACTGTTCTTTCGAAATATTAAGCAGAACAACTGTCTTTATTCTTTTTTTTTATTATTAAATAAATGCAGCCTTGATGATAAAAAATAAAAATTTAATGTATGCATTTAGCAGATGCTTTTATCCAAAGCGACTTACAGTGCATTCAGGCTATCAATTTTTACCAATAAAAAAAGAAAGCATTTGAGGTAAGGTGAGAGTAGACTGACTTGTTATAGTACCTGAAAACTGTGTCAGAGGAACTAAAACACGATGACAAAAAGAAAAACGGAGGAATTATGGCCTGCGTTTTTTCCCCAGCAATGAAATAGCCCTCCCTTGATATTGGGTCATATTTGGGCACAAAACCTGTGTGATTCCTAGTCTGTTTGTGTGTTTGGAAACAAAGAGATGAGTGTGCAGTTAGGAAAACCTTTGTTTGAAATTGTGCAATCATGCAGACAACCAAACAAGCCCACGGTCGAATCTTCCTCCCTCCCACAGTGCATCACAGCACTCAATTGTTACAAGCCTCGTTGTGTCCCCAATATATTTGATGATCACTTTTTCTTTGATGCCAAATTAAACAAAGGGCTTTCAACTTAGAGTCTAAGAACACTTCAATTATGTGAATGAGATTAATGACAGAGTATTAAACATCATAAGCGCTTGATATTTAGTC